>NW_005871082.1:7408386-7412057 GCF_000147115.1 Myotis lucifugus | reverse complement strand
GATATTAACCACTTTTTATCAGATTGCTGTAAGGATTAAATGTGATAAGTGCAGGTCTATATCATCATGTTAACCTTTAGTTTTGCTCCACTATTACATAATATTTTGCTTATAGTAATCAAAATCTTGTCTTGCTCTTAGCTTCAAGCTCTCTCTTGACAACAAATCATGGGATTCAGACCCTGTACTCAAGTAGTTCTTTGAGTCCATGCCTCATTTTCATGTATTTCCCCCAGAAAGTATGATCTTACCTTACCTCCCCGGTGTTACTAAAGATTCCAGTTCTACTTCCCTGGGCCCTCACAGGTGCTACTCTTGAGTCTTCTTTGATGCATGTAAACCAGTATCTCAGAGTTTGCTACCAGTGGAAACCACCTAACATAGTCACCATCTCTTTGGTTGAATCACTACTAATTCTTTCATAAACATCACCTACTTGCTCAGGCACATATTTAGTATTACCGATACTTATTACTGACTTTGTGGGTCCTTAAAAACAGACCCCGTGTTTAAAGACATCTATCAATTGAAACATCTGTTATCAATCATTCTTAGTATTTGTTCAAGACTTATGACCCAAACATTGTTCTAGATGATTTATAAATATATTACCCCATTTCATCCCCATGACAACTCTTTGAGGAGGTTATGATCACTATCCTCATTTTTCAGATGAGGATACGAAGGCACAGTTAGGGGAAGAGCCATGATTTATCATTTAAAGCTTAGCCCTCTGACTCCCAAAGTCATACTCTTCACTCCCAAAGTCATTCTGTATCCCTGCGGCCATTGAGCTGATTGCCTCGCTCTCTGGATCCCCACAGATTTCCCATTTCCACACACCTTGAGTCTTTCTCATATTTCCAGCCGAAATGCTCTTCAAAGTATAATTAATGCTTATGGGCTACTTTGCAAAATCGGACTGAGGCTGGCATTCTGTCTCGCTTGCCTTCTTCCCCTTCACTCTCCTGATCTCACACAGTTATGGGTCTCTTCTGAGATTACTCCCTTAGCAAATAACTTGCACGCAACCTTCCTCTCAGGCTCAGCTTCTGCAAACACAGGCTAAGCACAAGGTGTAAATTATTAGAGAAAAATGTTGAGGGAAATTAAAGGACACCAATCTCTGAATTGTGATGTTCCTCTTGGAAAGTAATAAGTATCTCTAGAAATGAAGATATGGTGGGGGGGAGGGGAGAGGGAGGGATATGTGGTACAGGAAGAAAGTGACCAAAAATTGACACTGTGGGTGAAACTCACTAGTAGCAAATCAATAATTGCTGAACATTTGAGAAAACTCACATGAGGTTAAATATTATGTGTATAATGGAGGTTCACCTAATTTTGCAATTATATTTACTATGCTCAACAGCTTGATAAAATGGTTCAAAATAGAGAAAAAAAATCTTAATTGGCATCTTGAAGGCAAAGCAACAGGGAGATTTTTGTTTCTCAAAATATCTTAAAGATAAAATTTCTTCACATACACTATTTTTATTGAATTTTCTTTGAAGAAAAAAACAAAAGTGGAAAAGGCCAAAGAATATTCAAGCAATACTATACCAACTTATTTGATTGAAAAAGATAGTTTGGATAGGGAAATGTTAGTAGAGAAAGATAGAAAATGAGGGTGCTCCCTGATTCCAGATGGTCATGGATGTCCACTTTTGAATATTCCTTAGGTTTTTATAAATTTTATTTCAGTGTGGAAGAGACAATGAAGAAGGAAGATTAATTATGGGCTGTGTAGTTTTAGGAATAATGGTTAAGTGACCTCTTCAAAATAATAAAGGCCTCTCTTATGCTGATACTATGTGGATGAGAGAAAAAAAGAGGGTTATCTTTTGAAGAAAGAAAATTATCAAATTAAGCAAAAATCCCAATTAAACATATGTGCTTACTTAGCATTAACTGATATTACTGAACACCTCAATGGAAAAGGTTACTAGGAGTACAATAAATTAGCAGAGATTTTTTTTATCAAGGCTATTATAACCTAATTGAGGATTGAAAGAAAGCCTATAAATATAAATATTAAATTACATTTTTTGGTAAGAGTTTTGCCCCTTCACTATGCTTCTTCTTCCCCATCCTCTTTCTGCTGAGGGTTTTTCCTGAGAGTGTTTCCTTGGTAAACCACTTACACACAATCCTCATCTCAGGCTCTGCTCTGGCAAACACAAGCTTGGGTTAATTATTAGAGAAACATTTTAAGGGAAAATAATAAAAATTAATTGTGAAGAAAATATCAGACATAATAAGATTTCAACCATAAATATTTCAAGAGATAATGAAACATCCTTATCACAGCTAAGATAAAATTAACAATTATTTCTTAATAACATTACCATCAACCATCCAATGTATTCTAATTTCCATTGTCTCATGCCTATTAACTTTTACTTATTTAAATCAGAGTCCACATAATATCCACACAATGTAATTGGCTGATGTTTCTTTAAGACTCTTTTCTAAGTTCCACCTAATTTATTTATTCCTGTGATTGATTTATTGAAGATACTGGGTTGTTTGTCCTGTACATTTCCCACAGTCTGCATTTTGTTGATTACATTTCCATGGTGCAAATGAATCTGTTGCTCTGTAAATTGGTAGCTGTTTATAGAAGCTTGATGAGATTCAGTTCTGTTTCTTCTGCTTCTTTGGTAGGTGGTATTTCTTCCATCAGGAAACAAAGTGCCTGATTGTCTCTCTTTGTATGTTAACAGTTGATGATCAGTGCCTCTGTTCACCAGTTCAAATAGAATTTCAAAACAACCATTCCAAATTTTATAAGGTCGTATTTATTTATCAGGTAAAAATTGTATAAAGAGAAATTTCCCTTCATCTAATATGTGGTTTATTAGTTTATAGTATCAAAAGGCCAATGTAAATGCCCAATTCTTCATTTACCCATTTCAAAATAATTAGCTTGTTCCCAGTATCTCCTGGTGATGACCAGCTTATTTTCTTTGGTGATTTTGTTTTCACTATGAATGCATGTATATAATCATACTAGAGGCCCGGTACACAAAAATTTGTGCACTCAGCGGGGTCCCTCAGCCCGGCCTGTGCTCTCTCTCAGTATGGGACCTCTTGGGGGATGTCCACCTGCTGGGTTAGGCCCGCTCCCTGGGGAATTGGGCCTAAGCTGGAAGTCAGACATCCCTCTTGCAGCCCGGGATGTCCACTTGCCAGCGGGGAGCAGGCCTAAGCTGCAGTTGGACATCCATAGCGCTGCTGAGGAGGCGGGAGAGTCTCCCACCGCCACCTTCTGTGCTGGAGCTGGCAGCCTGGCTTGTGGCTGATCATATCTCTCTTCTGTGGCAGTACACTGACCACCAGGGGGCAGCTCCTGCATTGAGCATCTGCCCCCAGGTGGTCAGTGTGTGTCACAGTGATCAGTCATTCCCAGTCATTCTGATGTTAGGGTCAATTTGCCTATTACCCTTTTACTATATAGGATAGAGGCCTGGTGCACGGGTGGGGGCCAGCTGGTTTACCCTGAAGGGTGTCCTGGGTCAGGGTGGGGGTCCCACTGGGGTGCCTGGCCAGCCTGGGTGAAGGGCTGAGGGCCGTTTTCAGGCTGGCCACAGCCCCTTCGGGGGGGTCCCCCCACTAGGGTGCCTGGCCAGCCTAATAGGGGCTGAGGGCCGTTTCAGGCCGGCAACACC
>NW_005871082.1:7405672-7408286 GCF_000147115.1 Myotis lucifugus | reverse complement strand
GAGTGCACTGACCACCAGGAGGGCAGTTTCTGCAATTGAGCATCTGCTCCCTGGTGATCAGTGTGTGTCATAGTGATCAGTCATTCCCAGTCGTTTTGCTGTTAGGGTCAATTTGCATATTACCCTTTTATTATATAGGATAGAGGCCTGGTGCACAGGTGGGGGCCAGCTGGTTTACCCTTAAGGGTGTCCTGGGTCAGGGTGAGGGTCCCACTGGGGTGCCTGGCCAGCCTTGGTGAAGGGCTGAGGGCCGTTTTCAGGCTGGCCAAACCCCCCAGAAGGGACCCTCACCCCATAGGGGTGTGGCCAGCTTGGGTAAGGGGCTGATGACTGTTTTCAGGCTGGCCACAGCCCCTTCAAGGTGGGGGTCCCCACTAGGGTGCCTGGCCAGCCTGGGTGAGGGGCTGAGGGCCGTTTTCAGGCTGGCCACACCCCCTTCAGGGTGGGGGTTCCCACTGGGGTGCCTGGCCAGCCTGGTTGAGGGGCTGAGGGCTGTTTTCAGGCTGGCCAAGCCTTCCAGCGGGGACCCTCACCCCATGAGGGTGTGGCCAGCCTGGGTGAGGGGCTGATGGCTATTTGCAGGCTGGCCACAGCCCCTTCAGGGTGGGGGCTCCCGCTGGGGTGCCTGTCCAGCGTGGGTGAGGGGCTGATGGCTGTTTTCAGGCTGGCCATGCCCTCCAACAACCCAAGCTCCCAGCCTATCCTTTTTTTCTTTTTTCTTTTTTTTCTGGGATTTATTTATCTTCCATAATTGAAAGTTTGTAGCCTTCAGCGGAGCCCAGTGCCGGCCAGGGCAGGCAGGAAGCTTGGCTTCCTCCATCGCGGGGGGGTGGGGTGGGGGGGGGCAATCCAAGCCTCCTGCTCACTCCAGCTCCGTGGCCGCCACCATCTTTGTGACGGAATGATGGAGTGATGTTTAATTTGTGTATTACTCTTTTATTAGATAGGATTTCATGTTTTTCACTCAATAGTACTTATTGCTATTAGTTTTTTTAAATTTCTTTATTGATTAAGTTATTACATATGTGTCCTTATCCCCACATTATCCCCCATTCCCCCACTCATGCCCTCATCCTCTTGTAATTAATTTTTAATGTTTTATACTCATATTTCATGTGTTTCACTCAATAGCACTTATTGTTATTAATGTTTTAATTTTTGGACGAGGGGACCCTCTTCAAACTGACTCTCAAGTACTTTTTGCTAGCTTGCTTAATTTTTTTAATCCATTTATAGAATGTTTTACTAAATTCCATAATTACAATAAAAAGTGCAACTTAGCAAACTTGGGAATGAACATGAAGTGACTCTTAGCAATCAAACAAGTCAACCAGTGGGAGCAGAGGTACACAGGCTGCTAAGGAGCAGAGCACTTCCTCCAGGGTTCACTAGGGCATCACTAAATTTCACTGAGGGGCAGGGCAATGTCTGCTAACCTGGTGACTCTTAATTAAGTGATGTTCCAGGTACATTTCCTGTCCCAGACTTGGAATTACCTATTTGTCTAAGAAGCCTAGGCTCTTTTTCCCAGGTCTATTTTGACCTTTAAACACTTTCATGTGTTGCTTCCATCCTCTTCAAAATTAAAAATCTACTCTTAAAAGTGCCCAATGACCCTACAGCTGTTAAGCCAGTGGTTCACTCTTAGTCATTCTCTGGGATTTCTCTAAAATTTCCTTTTCTTTTGTTACCTCTTAATGTTGACACTCCTCTTTTCTCTCTCTATCTTCCTCTCTCCTTCTCTCCCTCCCCATGCCTCTTTTTTTCATTGTTGTATGGTTCTTTTTTGTGTGGTTTTCTTTTGTTTTGTTTTTTTGTTTTGTTTTGTTTTGTTACTTTTTCTCTTCTGGCTCATTAAACATAAGTGATATATATTCATCAACATGTTTTATATATCCATAGTTGGTATCTCTGGATATTAAAGGGATGGCCCAATTGTATGAGTCATTCTTTTAACAAACAAATATTAATAACTAGAGGCCCAACGCACAAAATTTATACAAGGGGCTTGACCCTCGCAGCTGCAGCAGCTTGCCTCAGCCTTCACAGACCTGGCTTCGTCCGGAAGGTCGTTCAGAAGCCACGACCTTTGCAGCGGGGTTCAGGATCTGAAGGAGGGGCTGATGCACAAATGAAAATGCTATAGAGAAATATGAATTTAGAAGGCATTGGGGGCCAGGTGGAGACTCTTTCTTGAGAGACACACTGACTTCTGGCCTGGTCCACCTTTTATTTACTTGAATACACATTTGCCCTTTAGCGATGCGTACAGACGTATCAAAGGTAAAGTTTGATAAACAGTAAAAGGATTATCAGGTTAGGGAATTTCCTTGAGCCACCACTATCTTAATACTGGGTGCTTAGTGTCAGCCCTGCTAACTTTTTTTTGGTAAAACGGCCGCCGCCCTTTTCTTTGTGGGGGGACGAGTCTTAACAAGTTGTGGCATCTTTTTTGGGAAAATCAAACTCGCCGGGCAAGTATGGCTGTTGTCTAATGAAGCTGTTTGAATTTAAGCATGGAAGAGCACTTAAAGCGCTAAAACCCAACGTTAATGCAAACAACTCCGTTGCCGGCCGCGCTTGCATGCTCAGCTTGTGGATGATTTCAACAGTC
>NW_005871082.1:7328622-7405572 GCF_000147115.1 Myotis lucifugus | reverse complement strand
TACTGGGTGCTTAGTGTCAGCCCTGCTAACTCCCAAGGTCATCGCCTTCCCGTTCCTTGGTGCACTGACAGTATGGCAAGTGGTGGCTTCCTGCATGGAAGGACATCAGGAAGGTCGTTCAGCTGTTCAGAATAATTAGCATATTACGCTTTTATTATTATAGATATGTTACATGTCAGGTAACTTTAGGTACTGGAAAAATCAGTGAATAAAACAGACAGAACTTGTTTAAGTGTTAGGAGATGGAGAAGTAAACAAAATACTGCCCCTCCCCCCCACACACACATATGTATACATTTGAGGTAGATAATTACTATACAGATAATTTTAGTTGGAGAGATGGATTTTGAGTATCCATGAGAGCTGTAGTTATAGCCCAAAAGGCCTCTCTACAAGCTAACACAACCTGAGTCCTGAGTAGGTATAATATACCTCACTAGGTAGAGCGTGCCAGGAGAGAGTTTCTATGGAAAGTAATAGATGCTCCTATTTTCAATACAATGCTATTTATAACAGCCAAGACTTGGGAGCAGCCCAAGTGACCATCAGTGGATGAGTAGATAAAAAAGCTGTGGTACATTTACACAATTGAATATTACTGGGCCATAAAAAAGAAGGAAACCTTACCTTTTGTGACAACATGGATAGACCTGAAGAGTATCATGCTGAGTGAAATAAGCCAATCAGAAAAAGGCA
The DNA here is from genome assembly GCF_000147115.1 of Myotis lucifugus. Lineage (NCBI taxonomy): Eukaryota > Metazoa > Chordata > Mammalia > Chiroptera > Vespertilionidae > Myotis > Myotis lucifugus. Next base: position 7,404,876 of record NW_005871082.1, on the reverse strand, counting down.
AATACCATATGATCTCACGTATATGTGCAATTAAATGAACAAAATAAACAAAACAGAACCAGACTCATAGACTGACAATTGTCAGAGGGAAGGGGGTTGGGGGGCTGGGTGAAAAAGGTGAAGGAATTAATAAAAAGAAAAACACCTCATAGACACAGACAATAGTATGGTGATACTGAGGAAAAGGGGGATGGGGGCAGGTAGAAGAAGTTAAAGGGGGGATAAATGGTGATGTAAGGAGACAACGTGGGGTGATGAACACAATACAATATACAGATGATGTATTATAGAACTATACACTTGAAACCTATGTAATTTTATTAGCCAATGTTATCCCAATAAATTCAATAAAAATTTAAAAAGCAATAATAATTTTTTTTTAAAGAAAAGAAAGTGATTTCACGTGGTTATCTATCATAAATTCTTGACTCAGCTGGTCAGGGTGGGTAGTCATGCGCCAGGCATATAACTTCTTTGCTAAAAGGCTTATCTTTAACTTAAGCAAGCCATGCCCTTTGTGTCTGTGCATCTACATTAACACACCTTTGAAATGCCCCCATTCAGACCCCTCATTCTAAAGAGGTCAAGAGAGCACAGAATGCTAACTACCCTGTAATCCAATCTCTGTCTTGCATCCTCCCGCCTTCCTGTAATCTTCCTTCCATTTCCTCTTGAATCTCATACGCAGAAAATAAACTGCAAACTGATTTTTCTCAGTCTGTTGAGATCTTACCTCCAGACATTTTCTCTCTAGTCCACAGAGGGAGCACCAAGTGCAGAGGTCCGGAAGAAGATGTGTGCCTCACGGGTTGGAGACATAGTGAGGAGCCAACTGTGGCTGGAGGGAAACGGACTCAGGGGAGGGGTGTCGAATTCAAGGTCAAGACAGGAAAGAGTGGGGGAAGCAGAACATATAGCAACTTATAAGCCATGAGAACTCTGGCTTTCACTGAGTAAATGAGGACTATCTGAGGTTGTTGAGCAGAGGAGTGATGTAATGTAACTTCACAAACTGAAAGGATCTCTTGGCTGATGTGTGGCAAGCAGACTGTAAAGGGGCAAGAGGGGTAGCAGGGGGACTTGTTAGGAAGTTAGTGCAATAAGCTTTGCCAGAGACCTGAGCATGAGCAGTGCTGGTGGTAAGAAGTGGGTAGATTTGCCTAATTGAGCCCATTCCCTGCCAATGCCAGCATCTGGCACATCTCCCCGATGTGCCACTGGGAGCCAATTACACTGTGTCCAGGAGGCATTGCGTTTTAGATGCATTTTATTCTTTCCAATTAACCCATTCTTGCTGGCCACCACACTGCATCCATCCTTTCAACACACAGCACGCAGTACTTCTTATGCCATAAGCACACTGCAGTCCACAGGCATAACTCCTTTCTGTAGCCCAGCTACACAATAGCCAACCAGCTTATCTCCCTTATGTACACTCACAATTCCCCATTCACCTGTCCTCCTCAAATTCCCTCAAAACTCAGAGTAACTTCTGCCATCATTTATTCTTCATCTTGGATATTTCCAACTTGTTTCTATGTTAAGCTTTGCACTAAAACCTACCAAAGTAGTCATTATCACTCATCCAACCATCTCATTCTGGACTTCAGAAAAAGTGATTCACAATTAGACAAAAGTTCATGTACACAGTACAAGTTATGTGATGAATATCAGGGTCACTGATGACCTTCATTATTACAATCTCCTTCACCTTGATTTCAGAGTCCTGGAATTGGACCAGTCCTGAATTCTAGAAAATAATTACCTGAAGAGGAAAAACAAACTAAGAAACCAACAAAGGCTTTTTGCCCTAAGATGATTTCTAATAGGGTGCAAAGCATCTATTATTGCCCAGTAATGAATCCCACCCACTGAAAGTAATAAGAAAAAAAATAAGAAAAAGATTGAAATTAGAAGTTGTCAAGAATACTTTTTATTTTATCTGAAGTTCATAGTATTCTGACATCTTAAATAAATTAACAAATGTATAAAAACAGTAATAAAACAATCATAGATACATACTTATATATACTTATATATTCAGGTATATGATACCAACTCTAGTCATTGAAAAGTCCATAGTCAAGAGGTTTAGTTAACCAACTATCATCAGCCCATTCTATGTCTAATATAGACAAACTGAAAGCCAGGACTCTTGCCTACCTTAAGCTTATGTCTAAAGTCCATGGATCTTGAAAATTGATGTACTCAGCTTCAAAAATCCCAGATCCATACTTATTTTATGTTTTCCCCATTTTCCTGATTACAAATACATGAGGTGGGAAAGAATGCAGGATCTTGAGAGCCTAGCAAGCCAGGAGTCAAGCATGAACAAGCAAGAGAGAGAACTCCTTGTTTAGGAGATTAAATATCCCAAATTTCTCGCCTGCTCTATAAGTCTTTGTTTTACTATGGTTGCAAATATCAAAAAATTCTATATGTGACACAGCACCAGAGTTCAGTTAGGGTTTTTCAAAATGCTGACATGCCAAGCTCAAAAGGTTTGCCATCACTGCTATACTCCTTTCCAGATCATGATAACTAGACTAAATTACAACAGTACCAAGAGCATAAGATGATAAATATTCATATAACATATTGCCACGTGATGACATTGATCACACTTTAATGATTTATTTAATATTTATCATTACTACTAAGCTTTACACTTATTAGAAACACAATACATTTGCTCTCTTTGCTATTGTCAGCAGTGCTTAGTCCAGTTTTCAGCACATAACAAGTGCTCAATAAGGATTTGATGAATGAATGGAGAGCTGCTAAAAGAAAGGGAAGCAAGCACCACTTTACCTGGTCTTCCAATGAACCATGCCACCAACAAACACACACACACACACACACACACACACACACACACAATTCATTAAAGAAAAAGTTGGCCTTTGGAGACATAAAAGGAGTAAGAGTCTTTTATACCTAAGATATTTCTGCTTTCTGTATATTTAAATCAGAAAGTGTAGCAAATTTTGACACAATTATGGTTGAAGAATAGGGATGCTATTTATGCCAACATGCACTTAAAATATCAATATCACAGACCCTCTCTGGCATTCTTTCTGATGGATGTACTGTGGAGACTTAGGAAATACAATGCAGAAGAATTTATAACCCAAGCTCTATTTACTGAGAAAATCCCCCACCCTTTATTGGCATGGCATTACATTTGCTGACATTGCTTAATATATGCATGCATATATATATACATATACAATTCCACTGACAGAATTGTGACATGATCATAAAATACCAAACATGGACAGCAGACAGGAAAAAGTTTGTTAAGAAATAATGGCCTACTTGACTTGTACAAAGACATGTTTATTAATTCTATCTATTCTGCATTTTAAGTATAATACATACATGCTGAATAGCAAACTTACACAATAAAAGAAAATGCTGTTGGTATGGTATAATTTTTAAGAAATATATTTGGCCTTTGTGCCAGGTTCCCCGCACAAAGCTCCTTGAACCCTTGGAATTTCCTGAGTGGCTGTTAGTCACAATGAGCCCCTTTCAATCACACCTGAGTTTACCCTAATGAGGTGACTGGGGCAGGACAATGACAACCTTAGGATAGGGCTGCTTGCCAGAAAGACCAAATAATTACAGAGCTGAAACTTTCAGCCCCACCCATAGGCCTCCTCAGAAAAAGGGGATGGGCTGGAGATTAAAGATCTGTAGAAATTCTCTGGAAAATTAGTGAACTTCTGGGTTGATGAACGGTCCACAAGTCCCAGTTTCCTAAGGAGAGAAGCTCCTGTGCTCAGCACCCTTCTGGACCTCACGCTATGTACCTCTCGATCTGACAGACTTTCTGTGACCTTTATCATATCCTTCACAATAAACTGGTAAGTGTAAATAAATGCTCCTATACATTCTGTGAGCCAGATCAAATTAATTGAATCCAAGGAGAGGTGTGGCGGGAACCTCTGATTTACAGCCATTTGTTAGAAGCTCAGATAATAACCTAAATTTGCAATTGGTGTCTACAGTGGGAGCAGTCTTGTGGGACTGAGCCCATCAATCCCGCAAGTGGGATATGACACTCTCTTTACATGGACAGGGTCAGAATTCAGTTGAATCTGTGGGACACCCAACCAGTGTCTGTTGAGAACTGGAGGATTACCTGCTGCTGTTGGAAAACACACAACAGAGATGGCTGTGCCACATGAGACCGATAAGATCTAGGTTTTTGACAAGTCTATTGAACATCATGCTTATAATACCATATCAAATAATGTTTGTAATATATTATTCATTTTTCTATGAGTCAAGCACATTTTATGTAATACTGTATAGAGTTTAATATTGTTCTCACTTTCCAGATGAGTAGTCTAATCTCAAATACTTTAAAATCTTTTCCTAAGTTACACAGCTAGGGTGTGAATAAGCTGGTACACACCCAGGGCCATTGGACTCCAGTGTCCAGGCTCTGAACCAGTCCCACGGGGATGAAAAGAGGCACTGTAGTAAATCCAACCCAAAGTAACCCTTAGGGTACTCTGATCATAAACTCTTAACTGGGCAGGTCATAGTAAGTAGTCACTCATCAGGCCTATAACTTCTTTAGTAAAAAATTCATCTTGTCTTAAGCAAGCCCTATCCATTGTTTCTGTGCATTTAGGTTAACACACCTGTGGTGTATGGGACTATGCTGCAACCAGCTGAGCCATCTGGCCCAGGCTATGGTTAACACACCTTTGAAATGCCTTTTTCAGTCACCTGTGAAGTACAACTACCCTGTAGAAAGCACAAGATCTTATCTTGTCAACTGTCCTATAATCCAAAGCTCACTTGGCTTTACCACCTTCATGTCCTCATTCTTTAATTTCCATAAGCATAAAAGAAACGGGAAAAAATGTCATTCAGGGGAGCATTTGAGATCTTGCTTCCTGGCATTGTCGTCAATTTGGCTCAAATAAAGTCTTATAAAAATTATAGGTTTGGACGTTGACACCATCGTTATGAAATTTCTGCTACACACACGTACGTTTCCTACACTTTTCCTGTTCTCCCAACTCTTGTAAAACTTTTTTTTTGTAATTAAATCTCCAAAAATTTTTCTCTAAATGATTGAGAGGAATAAAGGGAATCAGGCGAGTCGGTTCTTATGCTTATATATTAAAAGAAGTAAATTCCCTAATCCTAACATCTAACATCTCTGAGTGTAGACAATGTTCACTGTAACAGGATTTTAAAGTGCATGGAATAGCTTCTATACTTTCTAAGTTCTTGTGGTTCATCTGGGTTATAGGTCTACCTCTGGCCAGTGCACTGTGAATGGAAGTCACCATCATTTTGAGGAACTAACCCCCTAGTTCTCTCCTCTCCTCATTCAGTAACCCTGGAAACCATCCATCAAGATGTCAGAGACATAAGATGGAAGAATAATTAATCTCCAAGTAAATACTTAGAGAGTTTACCTGGAAATCCACTGGAACTGCAGCAGAATTTATATAGATGGAAATAAACTTTGGTTTATTCAATTTAATCTGATTAGATCAGGCATAGGGAAGGGAGAATACATTTTTAGTGACAGATCCAAAATCTTGAAGTTCAAGTGAATTAGTATGCTTTTAAGTTTGGCTAACAGAAAATCTTACCATAAATTACTTTAACAGAAGGAACTTTTATCTCCTATACAAATATATTTTGGGGGTGGATTATTCTAGGACAGTAGCTCTGCAATGTGTTTACAATATGCCCACAGCAGCTCCAAGCATCACATTGTGAGCTCTAATATCCAAGGTCAGGTAGGGATGTGTTCTGTTCTCCTGTCTCAGTTTCCTGTCATCATCTTCCCAACCCTCCTCCCTACCCTCTTACCCCCCAAAAAAAACAACCCACAACCTTTATTTCTATTGTCCAGTGTTGAATCAAAATCTCCTGCCCAAACCTATTACTGCAATTAAGTTGGCTTTACTGGGATTGGTTCTCTAGTCTAATCAACATTCATTACCCAGGGCTAAGATATCCCATGAAATGGAAGGTATCCCATGCATAAAGGAGGTATGCATGTTATTAATGGTTGGTTTTTTTTTTCTTTTTTCTCCTGTTAATCTGTCTTTTATTTCAGGGGGATCTCAGCCAAGAATCCAGAAAGAAAGAGGAAAAATTATATTCCTCCCTATCACACCAAATTTCAAATAAATGTTAAGTTCAAAATATGGCTAATATTAATTTCTCTGTGTTTTTTTTAATTTTCAGCTGATCAAAAGTTTTACAGTATCTCCAAATATTATTACTAATTTATTAACTGTAAAAATTTAGTAATAACAAAATGTTTTATTATTGATAAAATAACAATAAAAATTTGTCATAAATACTCAACTATTAATTTTATTTCTTTTTTTAAATCACCAATTGGTTCCACAAATGGGTTGCTATTATTTTTAATTTTTATATTTAACTTTAAACTATTAATATTGGTGCCATGTAGAAAATACCAAGTTTAGAAATAGTAACCTTTGATTATGAGAGCATGTGGCTATTTTTAGGCAAGGGCCAATTTAGGATGACAGATGGATTCTCCTCACTCTCCAATAGCCTGCCACTTGACCAAAGAAGGCTATTTTGCATTTAAGAAAAATAATGTTTGCTTCATGAACACTTGAGTCCAAGTACATATTAAGATCCTGAAAAGAAAAGCTCCACGGAAACATCATAATTGGGAAGGTGGATCAGGAACTAAAAAAATCATTTGTTTTCTGGCTCCAAACTGTGTCATTTTCGGAAGTGACTTCTAAGAGAATCCACCCTAACAGCCCCGGTGTGTACGTTTTTGAAGAATTTGTATTAGACTCTCCACCTCTCCAGAGCATGAATTGAAACGATCGGTGCTGTGCGCACGCGGACTCAGGTGCGTTTTTGGCTCAGTCACTGGAGCGAGGAGTTGAATCATGTGTGAAATGAAAACCGGACCGAGGCTCCCAGGGAGTTCAGAGAGGACTGTCCCGTCCTCTCCGCAAGGCTGGTCCCCGCGATGCTGGGAATCACGCAGGTGTAGAATGATCGCTCCCCGGATCTCAGAGCCCAGAGGGGGCAGACCAGGGCTTTAATGAGCTGTTTTATGCCCGTCCTTGTCTTAGTCCATCTTTCTTATCTCCCCGGCTACTAGGAGTTGTGACAATTAATAGCCTCTATTTCAGAGCGAAGGGTGAAGGTGAGAAAATTACCTGAACCACTGGAGCTGAATGACTCAACTTTACCTCCATTTTCAAGAGACATTAAGAAGGAAAACAATAAGAAGAAGCAATTGGGGGAAGGAGTGGGCCTTGGGAAATACTAACTTCAGTGCTTCACCTCAGTTTTCTATAGAGACCTAAGGCCTACATTTCAAAGTATTTCATCCTGATTTCATCTGCCTAGGCTAAATAAACTAAAATAAAACAATAATGCAATACACATCCATATGCACACACTATACACAGCAACACTCATCAAATACATCTATGCACAGTAAGTGAGATAAGGAAAACATTAGGCAAGTGTCTGAGCTGCTTGTAACACGTTAAGATCTTGGAACGTTTTCCAGGACTGACTGGCTGGAGGGAAAGGGCTTTGAGAACCAGCAAACAGCCATAGTAGGCAAACCGACCAAAATAACTGAATTCAGTGTGACCGCTCTGCTCGTTCTCAGAACCTCACTTTATTAGATCTGACTTGCAACAGTAATGGGAGTGACTAATACAGGTTAGTTTCAGTGTTTCCCCCAAACAGAACACATGCTCTCAAGCAGGATTCTCCTTGGTGCAGAGATGATCTGATTTCTAACTCTGAGAGCTACAAATTTGTTTCTGTGTGTATTTGGGAAAAATATAAGTCAGGCTCCAACATATCAGGAGACAAAGTCAGAAAGGGTACCGTATGCCAAGATCCGTGAAAACGACACCTGAATGACAAATTTGGGAAACACTGAAACAGCGATGGGCAGGGCTTATGGGGCTTTAAGCGGATCAGTATCGACGATTTCCTTTATGTTTCTGTGAGAGAGTGACAGATGCAGCGTTCCTTTTGAGGGTTTCCCTGCCTGAAGTCTGAACATTGCAACCAGCTCCCTCCACAGATAATAACCCTGATCTCATGTCATTCTATTTACCACTGCCGTCATCCTAATAGCTACCATTTTTCAAATGTTTACAATGTGCAATGCACTGGATTAAATGCTTTAATGCACTATTTCACTGAATCCTTGAGACAACGCTGAAGTAGACAATATAATTATTCCCAATTTTCCAGATGAAGAAACTGACACTTTTAGACATGCTACCTTTTTAATCTGACTCCTCTTAGCAGACTATTTTGTTTTCTGCAATTTCCACCTTCTTATTGGTGTTTTTTACATATCAATAATAAAAATAAGCCCTGGCCGGTGAGGCTCAGTTGGTTGGAGCATTGTTCTGTACACCAAAAGGTGGTAGGCTTGATCCCTGGGCACATACTCAGGTTGTGGGTTTGATCCTGGTGGGGGTGAGTATGAGAGGCAACTGGTTTTAATTGATCTCTCTAAGATCAATTAAAAACATTACTAATATAAATAAGAATATTATAAGAATGGTGAACATTTATTGGCCACACACTATGTTTAGATTGCATCGATTGTCTTATTTTATACTCCCATAATCTCCTAACATAAATATAAACATTATCTTCACTCTACAGATTACAAAATGGAAGTAAAAGAGGAATAAGATAACTTCTCCAGTGTTACGCAGCTGCGGGTGGGAAGAATTTGGTTTTGATAGCAGAATGTCCAAACCCCCAGTGCATTGGAAAGGAAGAGAATTCGCACATGCCAATTCAGGCTGTGGGATAGGCCAGAGAACAGTGCACCAGAAACAGGGTACATCAGCTGTGCTCCTCAGTGGACAGTAGCCTGTGAGGCTTGGACACAGTTGTTAAGCTCAGGAATCTGTATTCCTGTTTTAGGTGTCTATCAATGCCCTAGAGTTGAAAGTTAAAAGTTTCAAAGAGCTTCTTGGCAAAGTTGACTTCAGTGTTCTAAGAAATTCTAAAGTGATGGTAGGCTCTGTCTCACTCGCTCTAAAGACAACCTGCTTAATGGACTAAACTCTTCAATTACAAAATACCTAGATGCCAAATTATGTTCACAATTTCCTTTATAAAAAAAGCTCCATTCTCAGATCCAGCCTTCAGTTTAATCCCATGAATGTAAATAAGAACTGACATGATTAAATCTTCTTAAATCCAATTTATTAATATAGTTCCAAAGCAATATAGATTTTTTTTGGGTAAAGTGTTTTCCAAAGCCCTTCTTGTCTAAAGTACTTAATATTTTATCCCTAAATTTTCTATGTTATTAACTTATGGTAAGAAGATTCAAAATATTGACAATGTAAAGTTCGTGATGAATTTATCATGGTACTATAAGATAGTTAATATCTAGTTTAAACATTTCAGAGGTTAAGGAGGGCAACCTAAATCAATTGCAGGTGCATTCTTTGCATGGTCACGTGGGAACAATTCCATACTCTACTTACATAGTGTTTCAAAAGACACCATGCATCTCAAGCAAACCAACCAGTAATACAATCTCTATCTTCACTTATGCAGCTGGGCTATTTCTATATTCCAAACAATAAGACTTGATATAAGTAATGACTTTTAAATTATTAAATACACAAAACTACAGTGATTAAAAACTGATAAAAGTCATTAAAAGTAATTAGACTGCTTTTAGTCTGAGGGAAATGGCATTGTCAGCTGACAAAACAGAATGCGATTTCTTTCATCGAAGGCTTCAGGCAACCTGGCTACCGTTTACCTGAGGCTGATTGGAAATCTGGTAGAGAAAATCTGATCAGCTCGATTGCTTAAAATGGCTATTACATAGAAAAGTCCTAAGGAATAGATGATACATTGAATTATTTAGCAAATGCACATTAACTGAACTTCCAGGAAACTAATGATAATGAGATACACAAATAGGCACTATACTATTTATAACGAGAAGGATGATCATACTAACAGTTAATAGAAAGCCAGACACTGTGTTACCCATGCTTTTCCTGACTTAAATTTCACAACAACTCAAGGGACAAGATGTAATTAATAATCCCATTTGCAAGATGAGAAAACGAAGGCTAAGAGAGTTCATGTTTTTGCTCAATATTATCCAGCTAGTAAGTACAAGAGCCAGGATTCCAACTCAGACCTGCCTGTTGCTTGGGCCTGTTCTCTGACCCACTGAGCTTTGCTTTTCGGGTGGCAACATGGAAGGCCTGGTGAGGATGCAGACAGCGGAAAATATGATTCTTCTACAGATTTTGCACCAATGATAGCCTAGCCCAGTGATGGCGAACCTTTTGAGCTCGGCGTGTCAGCATTTTGAAAAACCCTAACTTAACTCTGGTGCCCTGTCACATATAGAAATTTGTTGATATTTGCAACCATAGTAAAACAAAGACTTATATTTTTGATATTTATTTTATATATTTAAATGCCATTTAACAAAGAAAAATCAACCATAAAAATGAGTTCGAGTGTCACCTCTGGCCTAGCCACACATGGAAAACGTGAGAAAAGATCCAAATTTATTCTTATGTAGGTATGGAGAGGAGAGTGCAAACAGGATAAGAGTAGTTTAGCATCACAACACTTCCTTGTTCTCAGTTCTTCGACATGGTAGCATTTGGACAGAAGGAGGATGGGGAACCAGTTCTAGCTCTGGGAAGAGTCTAAAACATACATTGTTGAAGACATACATTTTCTTAAAAGTCTAAAACAAGGTATCTTTAGAGTTAAAAGAGAATCTCCAGAGTTGGCCTGTGGACGGAAGGATCCCAGGTTCCATTCTGGTTAAGGGCGCATGCCAGGGTTTTGGGCTTGATCCCCAATAGTGGGCATGCAGGAAGCAGCCAATCGATTCTCTCTCATCATTGATGTTTCTATCTCTCCCCTTCTCCCTTCCTCTCTGAAATCAATAAAAATATATTTAAAAAAAGAAATACTTGAGAGAGAGAGAGAGAGAGAGAGAGAGAGAGAGAGAGAGAGAGAGAGAGGATCTCCATGTACAATATTGCATGGACTGCTTACTTCATTCCTGGAGGGTAGGTAAGCTGGAGATTACCATTTCTATTTTAAATATGACTTTGCGAGGCTCAGTGAGGCCCAAGTAGTGGAGGTGGTGTGACTGAAACTGAGCTTCTCTGTTGATCAGCGGTTTTTCTAGAACATATTTTATCATCCAGGTGATAGAATAAACCCATTATACATGGTAAGGGGTCACATGTGGGGATGGGTGGATAAGGAAACAAAATCTAGAAAGTTATTTTTGATGGGACTAGAGGGAGATCAATGTGGATCTATGAATGTAGTCAGATAGGCTTTAAAGAAGACATTTATGAGTTCAAATGCAATTGAGGTGGCAAAGGGGACACAGTGTGGTTTGGGAAGAGAAGAGACAATGTCCCCTACCAAGCTTGGGAGTCAGGCAAACCTGGGGTAAATATGGGAGGCTATTTAACTCTCCAGCCATGAGTTTTCTTATCTTTAAGGTGAGAATATTAATTCCTCCATCACCAGAATTTCTATGGTGACAAAAAGGATAAAAGTGGTCATATATGTGAGATGCACACAGCAAGCTCTCCATGAAGAGCAGTGGTTGAGATTATAACAGTTTAATAAAGTGAAACAGAAACTTCCTTTGATGTTGGTTCACCTGGAAGCAATGTGGAAAAGAACAGCGAGAGCTTGATCGAGGGGGGATTAATGTGGCATCATTTTACCATATAAAATTCTACTCTTCTCTGTAATCTTCTTAACTGGTTTCCCATTACATTTGTGTTAAAATAACCAAACAAGAAGGCATTAAACTGAGGTGGCTCTAATGCCTTAGTCCCCTGCATCAGCAAACCAAAACCGAAGCCAGAGTCAATTCTGTAAATGTGTCAAGGTGAAAAAGAAAACCGATCACAAACAGCCAAGTAGACTTTCCCCAATAATGTAACCACTTAAATCATAGCCAGTCAAAATAACGTCCTTGCTTTGCTTCCCCATCTTCTCTATAAAACCCTTGCCCCTGGCCCGGGCCCAGTAGCTCAGTTGGTTGGAGTGTTGTCCATATATATCAAGGTCGCATTTCAGTCCCTGGTCAGGACACATGCAAGAATCAAACCAATGAATGCATCAATAAGTGGAACAACAAATCAATGTTTCTCTCTCTCAAAATTAATGAAAAAAATTAAAAAATTAAAACACCTTGCCCCTAGCTCCGGTGGGTGAAGTGCTCCTAACCACATTCAACTTGGCATTGCCCAATTGGAATCAATGTTTACCAAAGTAAATTCTTCAAAATTCATGTCTCAGTTCATTTTTTTAACACTTCGAGTAAAATTTCAACTATATAGCTTGTCCTACAAATACCACATGATGTGGCTTCTGCAATCTCCTCTAGAATTATGGCTGGAGGATTTCCTCCTGCTCCCTGATCACCAGCCACCCTGGGGTTTGTTTATTTTCTGCTCTTCCGCCTAACTGGAATGTTCTTTCCCCAGCTCCTCACCTGGTCCCAACGTAAGTGTTACTTCTTCAGATAAGGCTTCCCTGAACTTTTGCTGTCCTCACTAATTAATTATTCAATTCTGTAATTATATGCATATTTGTATGTTTGTATTCAAGCAATTGAATTATTGACAGGAAATAGGGAAGCATCGATTGTCATGAACTACGCTTCTCTGAAGCTCTGACTGAGTGCTCTATGGATAGAAGGAAGGAGGACATTATGAGACCTGCTGAGGGAAATGAACCGTCTACATTACACTTCAAGTTCCCAACACAAGAGTTGCCAGACATGGTAATGAGTGATTCCATTGCCAAATGCAGAGGAAGAAGAAAAAAATCTGCAAGTGTCAGAGTTGAAGTCAGCATGAGGCTCTTTTGGGAACTGTCAAAGAAACCATCAAATAATGTACTATTTAAAAACTTTAGAGGTCTAAAGACGGCTGCAGTTGTTCTGTAAGCTGAAAGAAGCTATGCTTTAAACTCTTAAATCCTGTGGGCTAATAATGAGAGAGAGAGAGAGAGAGAGAGAGAGAGAGAGAGAGAGAGAGAGAGAGAGAAAGAGAGAGCTTCCTGTTCTTTTGTTTTTTTGTGTGTGAGTGAAAGTAATGGGGCATGTGTGTGTGTGTGTGTGTGTGTGTGTGTGTGTGTGTGTGTGTGACAACAGAGATAGTGTTTTGAAAGCAAGGGGGAATGTGCCACTGGATAAATGTCACTTTATTGCGTATGGCTTTAGCCTCACATCCCAGGTGTCCCTATTGGCAGCAGCACTAAATCAGGAAGCATTATACTGTCAGAAGGCTTCATTTCCAACTAAGGATATCTCTTCCAAGCAGTCCATTTTTTGGAGAAGATGATCTTACTACACACAAAATAAATGAGAAAGTGCTTACTAAATGAAATCAAGTAATTGTTTTACCTCATGTGACATGCCAATGCATATAGTTTATTATTGATATACTTTCATTGGACAGATGACCTACTTATGTCTTATACAAGGTGGGTGTAAAATAGATCTGACATGCTAATTACTATTTTTAAAAGGTGTAATAAACCAAATGTCTATATAAAATTTGAAGGAATATTTTCTCTACAGCTATAAAGATAGTGATCTGCTTCAGCAATTTCAACAACTTGAGTGTTTTTGTTTGTTTGCTTTTGACAAGAAATACAAATGGAGAAGATGAGTATCCCCCTGTGCCCATGAGTCTGGCACAACCACTGAAAAATAGCAGACATGTCCCCAATTAACTAGTAGAAAGAAAAAAATGCTTCTAGGAATGTCAAAATAAAAGAAGCCTGAAATCTGACAGCATTGGAAGATTCGCAAAATAAGGAGCAAGTATAGTCTTAAAATTCCTTCTTTTGAGGAATTCTGTCTCAGTCAAGCATAGCATTGGTTTTTGGAGATTATCAAGGAAAGTGTGAATTTAGCAGTAGGACATCCATGACATAATCAGGCACCAAAGGGAAGTTTCTAGACTGTATTGTTGTCTAGGTCAAACATTTAATTATCACCTCTTTAGATAGTCTCTCTTGAAACATCTGTTCCAATTAAAAAACACCAATTATTCTCAGTTAACTTTATCATACATAGCACATTGTTTTTGCATTACTTATTATGTTCTGAAATGACATTGTTTCTTTCTTCTTTTATTTATTTGGTTATTGATTGTTTCTTAATTTTCCCTCTGAGGTACCTGTTCATCTTGTTCCTCGTGTTTCCCCAACTTATAAAATAGCACATTCTGGGCTCCAAGGAAATACTTAACAGTGAATGACATAAACATAATATAAGGAACAGAAAGAGATTGAATGCCTATGACATAATAACATGTTAATTATGTGCTCAGGATTTGTTTACTTATTTTATTTGGTTTCTGTAGCTTAGAACATTTTGTAATAACAACTACAGTAAAAGATAGAGTAATTAAAACATTCTAAGTTAAAAAGTGCTGCATTTCATTCATTAAAGGATTGTTTTGATTATCTTATTTTTCATCACAATTACAACACTGTTTCCTCAAATCATAATTAGAGTAACTGAATACAAAGATGTCACAACCTCTTTATTTATTATCATTTATTTATGAATTCAATCACTCATTCCTATATTAACATTTACTGAGTAGTTAAGGTCTGTAACTGATAGTCAAACACATGCTAAATATTTTCCCCCAACCTTTCCAATGATTATTTACAAATCACCGCTTAAGCTGAATGCCTCTGCAATATTTCAGTGTATACATTATAATCTGATTTCTATTATACTTCCTTTTCAGAGAGTGATCTCGTCTCCCAATTCCTGATCCTTCCACTGGATCAACGTTAGTCTATATAAAGTATTGGAAAGTAGAAGAAACAATTGGACCCTATAAGCATAACAAATGGACACAGACAATAGGGGCTTGATGGCCTGGTCTGGGGGTCAGGGGTGGGCTGGGAGAGGTCAATGAGGGGAAAATGGGACATATGTAATACTTTTAACAATAGAGAATTTAAAAAAAAGATTCCCAAACATCCACAGGGTACATTTAAATGCCGAGGCCAAGTTTTCCCTTACCCAACCCTGGGTATGCCTTTTCACCATCACAACATGGAGTGAGCACTGCGCTGAGCGAGGAGGAGCAGCATTAGCAATACTAGTAGCATAAGGTGGGTAGGATGGGTCATGAAGATGAGAAGACTTGGCTTGTCTTTGTTGTGCAAGTTCTGTTCCATTTTACTCTAACTTGTAAAAACAGGAACTTGTTTAAAAAATGAGAAAAAAGAAAGATAAAAGGGTCTTAACTCTGATATTCCACCTAGTTAGAGACTGCGGAATAGTCTACATATACAAGAATCTTGGCTAACCTTATCTCATGTGCACATCTCAGCTAGACAGGAAAAATGGCTTTGCTACAGCAATAGCGAGGCAGGGTTTCCATCAAGGCACTTTCAGACCTTCAGCACAAACTTAATTTAAATCTTTTATGCTCATAAAGTTTCAATATTTATTCTTCCCACTCCACATTTTTATTTTATTTTTGATTGCCTCTGCCCTTGCTCTTCCAAACAAGATCTAAATGGAAAGTGTCAGAATATTATATTAAAAGCCATGTAGATTATTTTTGAATGGAGTACAAATAAGCAGCCAAACTTTTGAGAGGTTGGCCTAGCTTATTATGTTTTTTAACTAACCTTTAGGACACAGTTTCAAGACTGTGACAAATGAAACTTCAAATGCATCTCAACACCAAGAGGTGTAAGGCAATTGACAACCTTAGAGATAAACACAAGGAAGTCCCAGTAAATAGTCATCAACAAATCTGATCTTTGGTGGCTGCTCTGTCCCAGCCTCTACTGAGTGAGGTACATCAGTTCAAGATCTACATCATTTCACAGGGGAAAAAAGTCTGAAAATTAATCTCATTGTTGGCTCAGTGTTATTTCTGTGTGCAGGTTTTTACCATCAACTATTGAAAAGCACTAAAAAGATTTTTTAAGTTTTGTTTAGAAATAACTGAAGCTGAAAAACTTCTATGATTAGTGTTTGCAAATTCTATTCAAATAAGGTAAATAGCCTAATTTACTTAGTGCCTAATTCAAGATTCATTTCCTTTTTCATTATGGGTCATTTACATTTATTGCCTACCTTGTGGGCGATTTTCATATTTACATTAATGTTTCAAGGAGCTTTAGGTGTTTGGCAAATATTAAATTGTTTAAAAGCAACTAATCTTGCCCTGGCTGGTGGGTCTCAGTTGGTTGGGCGTTGTTGAGTGCACCAAAAGTTTGCAGGCTCAATTCCTGGTCTGGGCACATGGCAGGATTGTGGGAATGATGCCCAGTAGGGGGGTTTGCAGGAGGCAGCTGATGGATGTTTTGCTCTCACATCGATGGATGTTTTCTCTCTCTCTTCCTCTCCCTTCCTCTCTCTCTAAAAATCAATTACAAATATTTTTTGAAAAGTCACTAACCTTAATGGTGCTAAGAGAGGATATATTGTTCTTAAAGCACTTGAAAACGACTCAGGATCAAACTGTCTATCATTTTTGGGAGCAAATGTCTAAGACTTTGTAGTGTGCAACAGTTTTCCATATAGGACCTTGGACACAGGGTTCAATTGATGTCATTACTAAGAGTGCAAGAATCAGAAATGTGGCTCAGTGATGCACTTACCCACTGTTTATTCTGAAAAAACTGGTTTAAACTAGGTAGTACTAGAAAAAAATCCAGCTTCTGTATAGCTCAACGAAGATACCAATGAGCTCCTTCATTTAGATAAAGAACCGGAGGTACAGGCCCAGGTCTTAATAGGTCCAATCTTGCCTCCCTTATACTTTCTGAAGCCAATGATATAAACCTTTCTTGCCTGTGGGCTGTCTCTAAGGAAGGACTCCAAATTATCATCACATGAAAAAAAAATTATCCTCACATCAAGTGATAATATTTAGCTTTGTTCCTGATACCATTCTGGAATGTATTTTCAAAACAAAAAATATGAGCTTTCTCTTCTTTGCTGCAAAGATTTAAAGCATTAAAAAATCTATGTGAAAAACCAAAAGTAACAGTAAATTTTGCCTTGGCTGAAAGGTATTTTAATTAATTTTAGTCATTTATTTATTCACCATGTCTTTATTCATTCATTGAGCACTGGATCCAGGGTATAAGAATGCCAAAAAACATAATAAAAAAACACCTCTTTTCTGAGAGTTGGCACTCAAATCTTACATGATAAACAAAAAAGAGGCTAGCTATAAGACAAGTTGATGTTTGCTGCAAAGTTTAAAGAAGTGATACCACGTAAAATTTAAAGGCTCTGACTTTAACTCTAGTGTCCTTGGACAAGTTACTTAATCTTTTTAAGAGCTTTCCTTCTCTGAATAAAGGTTGGGAATGACAGGATTATCAACCTCGCCTCCTGGTCGTGAGAATTATATGAAATGACATTGGTAGAACAATTAATCTGGCATTAGGAAATACTCAATAAATCTTAGCAGTTTTCATTGCTGTTATTATTTGAGAAGCAAAGTGTGCTTCCGGTATAGAATAGGTAGCTACTAAGTCTTGGAGAGGGAACAGAAAAGCACCCAAAGAGTAGTGCAACTTGCTATGAAATTTAGCTGTTTACTATTTTTTTTTATTTTGCATATGTAGGAATATTTTTAAGACAGTCTTATTTGTAAGTTAATTCCTTCCTGACTTTTACCAAAAGAAAATTAGAAAGGGAAGCAATCATTTTTGGTTAAGGCAAGCCTTCACTCAATTCTAAGTATAAAATCACCATTAGGAAATTTTTCTAATTTCCTACTGGTGACATTAATAAGTGTATATTTTAATAACTTTCAAAAGAAGAAATGGAAACATGCATGGGGTCAACATATCGCCATACGTCCTAGTTAATTCCTTTATTGGCGTATCCCTTGAATTTAAATTTACATACATTATCGTCCAGCTGCTAGTTGAAATAGGCCTCCTTCAAGTCAGATGTTTATAAGTAGAAGTTTACCAGACTGTCCATTTTTCAATGCCCCAGAACTTTACTATGATAACACAGTGGGCTACTCCCAGTTGAGGTATCCTTGTACTAATGATTGAAGATGTTTATGACTATGACAAAATCATTTATTGAGAATTACTGAAAAACATTCTTTTTAAAAAAATATATATTTTATTGATTTCTTACAGAGAAGAAGGGAGAGGGTTAGAGAGTTAGAAACATCGATGAGAGAGAAACATCGATCAGCTGCCTCCTGCACACTCCCTACTGGGTATGTGTCTGCAACCAAGGTGCATGCCCTTGACCAGAATCGAACCTGGGACCCTTGAGTCCGCAGGCCGACACTCTATCCATTAAGCCAAATCTGTTAGGGGCAACAATATTCTTTTTTAAAAATTTATCTTTATTGTTGAAAGTATTACAGATGCCCATCCCCCTTTTTTTCTCTATTGACCCCCTCCACTCTGCATCCACCCTCCCCAGGCCTTCACCACATTACTGTCTGTGTCCCTGGGCTATGTATATATGCATATAAGTTCCCAGGTTAATCTCTTCCCACTCCCTCTACCTCTGCCTTCTCTCTGAGATTCATCAGTCTGTTCCATGTTCCTATGTCTCTGTCTATATTTTGTTCATCAATTTATTTTGTTCATTAGATTCCACATATGAATGAGATCATGTGATATCTATCTTTCTCTGACTGGCTTATTTTGCTTAGCATAATACTCTTCCAGGTCCCTCCATGCTGTCTCAAAGGTAAGAGATTCTTCTATTTTACAGCTGCATAGTATTCCATGGTGTAAATATACCACAGCTTTTTTATTCACTCGTCTATGATAAGCACTTGGGCTGTTTCTAGATCTTAGCTATTGTAAATTGCACTGCTATGAACATAGGGGCGCCTTTATTTTTTTCTGCTTAGTGTTTCGGGTTTCTTAGGATATATTTCTAGAAGTGGGATCACTGGGTCAAATAGCAGTTCCATTTTTAATTTTTTGAGGAAACTCCATACTGTTTTTCATAGTGGCTTCACAGGTCTGCATTCCCACCAGCAGTGTACTAGGGTTCCCTTTTCTCCACAGCCTCACCAGCACTTATCATTTGTTGATTGTTGATGATGGCATTCTGACAGGTGTGAGATGATACCTCATTGTTGTTTAAATTAATTCTTCAATGAGAATTATGATTCCATATTCATATAAGAGAATGTTGAAGGAGGGCAATTTCTGTTATCAGACTTGAATTATTTTTTACAAAGGTCAGATACAACTTTTTACCAGTGGAGCTAAGAGAATACTTCTGTTACAATCTAAAGTGTCTTCTGCACATGTCACAATGTTCCTGAGATAAGACGTATCCTGCTTGGTTCAGTGCCCAGACAATCTGATAATTTTCCACAGCTTTGCCTCGACATTCAGGTCATTCACAAACTACAAGTACCTACTCTTCATTAATTGTTCATGGAAAGCTGTATTTCTCTCCAATGTCCGCAAAACACTGACATTATTTGGGTGGTTATTAAGCTGACTCCATCATGACTCTATCTTTATTTGTTACTAAAACTTTTAGCAACTCCAGGCTCTATGTGGGATTAGTATTTGCAAATGTAGGGAAGGAATCAGGTCCATTTAAATGTTTTGTTGGTGGGAAGATTCATTCCATGTTTATATTTATTTGTGTGTAAAATAGAGCCCTAATATTTGCACAAGCATACATGTCCTTACAATCTGTAAGGGACACCAAACATCCCCACTGCACCAGGACACCAGAGGACTTGTGCTGGGGGGGTCTCGTGGGGGGTTGCGCTTACACCAAACTACTATGCAATTGTTACAGAGCCTTGAAATTGCTCTATTTCATATATATATATATATATATATATATATATATATATATATATATATGAGAGAGAGAGAGAGAGAGAGAGAGAGAGAGAGAGAAGTCTAAGCAACCTTCGACTGTTCGACTGGTAGCTATGACGCGCACTGACCACCAGGGGGCAGGTGCTCAATGCACAGGCATGGAAATAGGGAACAGACTGATGAATCTCAGAGAAAAGGGGGGAAGAGTGAGAGTGGGAAGAGATTAACCAAAGATCTTACATAAATACTAGAGGCCCAGTGCACGGATTCATGCCCCAGTGGGGTCCCTCAGCCTGGCCTACAAGGATGGGGCCAAAACCAGCAATCTGACATCCCCCGAGTGGTCCCGGATTGCAAGAGGGTGCAGGCCAGGCCGAGGAACCCCACCAATACATGAATCTGTGCACCGGGCCTCTAGTATTAATAATAAATTCTCAATATGCTCATCAGGCCCCAGAATTCAGTCATAATGCTTTTATGATGTCTATATCTAAAGTCATAATATATTATCTTACATTGTTTTGAAACTGATTCTGAAGATGGTCTGCAAAGGGGAATTTCCAAAATAGTTTGATAATTGGGAAGCATCCCAGACACCTCCTCATAAAGATGCAGGTGAAAAGCTCACTCATCTGGCAGATTGTTTTCAAATCAGTCAAATCACTATGTATTAGAACATGGAAAATAAATGTGGTATTTGATCAGTGTTCCTTTGATTGGGCACATGAATATTAAATAAGAAACCATAATCCCAACCCAAGGGCATGTGGAACCCAGTGATGATACCGTGTTCATCTCTTCCAGAGAGTAGACTCTACCCCCACCCTCCTTGTCTCCCGCAGACAATCCATGCATTTTCCACAAGCTTTGCCTTTGATAAACCTCCTGTGTCAGACTCTGGATGACTAGAATTACTTTCTTGCAGGCCGATTCCCAATCATGTGGTCTTATTTCATTATAATTACCATTATAGTCCTGGCTAGAGGGTTCTGCTTAGTTTTCCGAGTTACAATTCCCTTTTGACTATGATTAAACTGTCTTTGGATTCGTGAGCCTGGAAAATGTGAACAACCCAATTTAATGAAAAACAATTTTCATAGCCATCTGGCAATGGTCTGAATATTTCTAGAAGTTAACTTTTTGCATATTAAACTTCTAAAAGAAATAATTAAATCAGCTTTTATAATAGCCCACGTGGAGAGAGCCGGCTCTGTGTGCTCCCACCAGCCCACTGATTTGTGTATCTATTGTACTTCCTCCGTAGCTTTGCGGAGAAACACATCATTTATATAAATTATAATCGATGGGGGTCTGAGTGCTGAGCATTTTGGAATAGCCTCTTGGGTAACTTAGATAGTTAGAGGCTAAGAAATTAATCTTATCTGCTTGGGTTCTTTCATCAAGGCAAGATTTAAATCGATTAATTATAATTTAGGAAATTTTCAAAGCTAAAAAGCTTTCAGGGTGAAAATGGAGTTTGGGTAATCGTGAAGAAAGTTCCTCCTATTTAAAAAGACAGCCTCACAAAATGCAAATGCTTCTTTGCAAGGTCCTTAAGTTGTTTATACACTTTTTCATTTTGTTTTTATTTTCCCAAAATTGTGAAAAGAATTAACCTTGTATTTATTGATTGTAGCATTTGAGCTTTCTAGTAGTGATAACTCCGTCTGTCAGAAAGAAAGCAGATACTTTTGAATCCTTCAAGCCTGAGTATGGCTTGTAAGACAATTAAATAACACTTATGCTTTTCTTTCAAAATTTGAAGAAGAAAAAAAGCACCCCCATTAAGCTGAGATGTGAATTTTATTTAAATTATTAGTGAAGGGCCAAAACCGGTTTGGCTCAGTGGATAGAGCGCTGGCCTGCTATGAAAGTCTAGGCAAACAAAAATCCTGAAAACTTGTAGCTACCCAAATATCCTTCTTGAGTACACATCAGACAGTAAACAGCTGATCGATGTTTCTCTCTCATTGATGTTTCTAACTCTCTATCTCTCTCCCTTCCTCTCTGTAAAAAATCAATAAAATATATTTTTAAAAAATTATTAGTGAAGGGAGTTGGTAGATTATGTCTCCTTATGTATTTGGTTAGATCTTCCATGAAAGTCTAGGCAAACAAAAATCCTGAAAAGTTATAGCTACCCAAATATCCTTCTTGAGTACACATCAGACAGTAAAGCAAGGGGAGAATGATGTTTGTTTCACAGTCAAACTTGATCTGCATCTCTCTCTTCCTATTTCTGCCTTTTTTATATAAGACTATAAGTCACACACTCTATAAATAAGTGGTACTCACTTTCTATATATGTAAATGGAAAAAAAAATATCAAGAGAGATTTGGGGGGTCAAATAATATAATGAATGGCTAAGCAAAAGTATATAGGCAGATCCTCTGTACATAACCCTTCGATATCGGTTCCTGGAATTAAGGACACTGATAACTTATTTTCTCAAAAGAATATAGGGCTTGTGTAAACAAAAAAACTCACTTGCTTTATCACCCAATTCTTTATAACTTTAGTGGCAATAAAGGCTTTCTGTGAAGACCAAGTTTATTTCATTGCTGCTCTTAAGTCTAAAGTTGGAGGTATTTGCAAAGTAAAACATCCACAGACAGCCAATATTCACAATAACGATGCAGATAAGTCTAAATCACTTTTGTGACTTTAATGTAAAGCAATACTAATAAAATATTTGATTGAGCTGACAAAGCATTGGCTGCTTAAGTAAGTAATTAAGCTGGTGCAATCAACGAAAAACTGCTTAAAGAGTTAATTGCTTTTCACAAAAGAAACAAATCTTGTTTTACACTATTTTACAATATTCTGCATTCTGCAGAAACCTTTTCCTTTTTTTTTGTTCTTACCAAGGTAGTAATCTGTGAGAAGATAAAAAAAAAAAATAGCCCTGCTGTTTATCACTTTCCCCAAATCATAATCCTCTCCGTGTTACTATAATCATCTCTGCAGGAATTAATTGTGATGTCACAAAAGATTATGATATTAAGTGTGAAGCTGGCAGCAGGAAGCAGCTTTATTAAGAGAAAATATCTCTTTCCTATAAATATATATGCTGTACATACAGTATGCATTTGTTTAAAATTGGGATCAAATTAAATAAGAATGAATACATAGCTAAGATGGTTAGGTTTGTGTACATAGAATTTTTCAGACAAAGTTGAGGGTCAAACTTTAGTGATTGTCAGATTGTCTTTTTGGCAATGGCATCGGAAGGGTAATACATACTCTTTCCATTCTATTACTAATGGTCACAGTGGTCGGCAAACTGTGGCTCGCGAGCCACATGAGGCTCTTTGGCCCCTTGAGTGTGGCTCTTCCTAAGCCTTAGGAGTACCCTAATTAAGTTAATAACAATGTACCTACCTATATAGTTTAAGTTTAAAAAACTTGTCTCCCAAAAGAAATTTCAATCGTTGTACTATTGATATTTGGCTCTGTTGACTAATGAGTTTGCCGACCACTGGTCTAGCACATGCCAGTGCTGGCACATCCATCAATAGTTCTGAACCTTAGCTGCAACTTAGAATCACCTGGAAAGCTTGACAAGTGACTTATGCCCTTTCTCCATCCCAGAGCATCTGATTTAAATGGTCTGGGGCCAGGTCCAAGCATCAGGGACTTTGAAAGCTCCCAGATGATTCTCCTGTGCAGTGAGGGCTGAGGACCAGTGTTCTGTATCATTTTGCTCCCAGCAGAAATCGTCATGGGAACCATTTATTTCATCCCCCATGGACTCTTCAGATAGAATATGCAGGGAGAACCACATTTTCCAAGCATGGTTTTATCATCGGAGAGTATCTCCAGGTCCTATCTCAGAATTTAATTTTTAAAAGGCACTTTACCGTAAATTCAGTATGAGAAGAAGCTATTGAACATGAAGGTAAAAGCTTGCTAATTACCCAGGAACAGTGGCAGAGCAGCAAAGCATATGCTGTGATAGGCTGGGAAAAGGTTTCCCTGAAGAGTGGCTTTTAACACAAATGCAGCACATAATGGGCTTGTTTCTGAGCATTTGTGGGACACTCCCCAGGAACTTTCAAAAATATGTGGGACACAGGTGTTTTTAGAGGGGAGTTATGAGATGGGAGCTAGGATTGCCCTTTTAGTCATTATAGTTAATTTAACCATTATCAATGTCAACCATATAAATGGTATTTGGAAATATAAACTCAAAAGGCGTGCAAGGAATAGTCCCCGTGCCATCCGTCAACTAAAAGTGGATAGAGGAGCCCTGGCCAGCGTGGTTCAATTGGTTGCTGGTTGGAGGGTTGTCCCATATACCAGCAGGGAACAGGCCCAGGTTGCAGGTTTGATCCCTGGTTGGGGTGCATGCAGAAGGCAGCCAATTGATGTTTCTCTCTCTGTCTCTCTCTCTGTCTCTCTCTCTCTCTGTCTCTCTCTCTCTCTCTCTCTCTTCCTTTCTCTAAAACAACAAAAAAAAGTGGATAGAGGAAAAGAGAGTTCCACACTCCACCAGATAACACATAGAGGTATATGACAGGCAGTACATTCAAGACCTCAGATAAGCTATAGAGTCTGTATGGGGAGAATAGGTGCCCCCCATCCTGGGAGACTGCAGCTTCACAGAGACAGTGCACAGCTCTGAATTCCAAGGTATTCCCTAGGAGAGGTGACTTTACGCCGTTCACAACAGCTTGACCTCTGGGTGCAGACCTGGGAATAACAGGGCGACAGGCATAATCTCAGAGCAGCTAATTGGGGGAAACACTTTTCAAACCTTTGGGAATTCTGTGCAGGTCTATATCATGATCCCAGATCCAGGCAGCATGGGGATGCTCTCACAGCCCACTCTGGAAGGCGTGTGATTTTGGAACAGCAACCCAGATTTCTCTCCCTCTGGGTTATATTTCCTGCTGATTGGTTTGAGCCCCAACCAACATGGTCCAACTGAATGATGCCACTTTCACAGAAATGGATTTACTACTTTTCAATGGGTACAGATCCAGCTTGTCCCACTGCTAAATGCTAGAATCAGAATGAAATATATTTATTTTTCTAAGTGTAGCAGTGGAGGCTTTGTGTGTGTTTTTAAACAAATTTAAAATGTAGCTGCTCATTCGGCATGTATATACATAAATTATTATAAACAGATAGCTAAATTGTTCTGCACAAAAAGTATAAGGGCCTTTGAATTTCTGGGTACACATCTAGACCAAAGATATGAGCTGAGCCAAAAAGGAGATCAGGGACACCAAAATGCAAGAGGCAAAGGGACCCAAGAGAAGAACAGGCAGGAGGGGAGGAATGATACAATGTGCTTGAGTGGGAGTGGATGAGGATTTTAAAAGCTGGAACATTTTTCATTACACGCACATTTTGCTACAATGTATGGCGACATAACTCCATTATTATCCTAAAACTAGAACGACCAGTCGATTGCAAATACTCTTCTTGGTAAACCATATTTCAGGGAAAAAAAATCAAAGCAAAACACTTGTATTTTATTTTTGAGTCCTTGCAGGATAGAGAAACGAGATAGCTATAAAAAATTAAGGAGAGAGAGATTGCAAAATCAGCACAAGTATGGAAGTAAAGTTGGCAGTGACTACAATAAACCCCTGAGGGTTATTGTCTGTGTAAAATAATGGACTCCAGGTAAAGCACTTGACACAACCTAGTCTTACCATCAAGAAGGAAAAGTCCAAAAGGGGATTTTGCATATAGACAGCAAACAGTAAATGAAAACTATCAACACCATTATTTTATTATTATTAGTGCCAATAGATGTTTAATTGTTATTAACAATCTCTCACATTAAGGAGATTCATTTATAACGGCTATACTATTCCAATTTAGATTAATGCTAAATTACGGTATGGTTTGATATTCTGGAATATCCTGGAATAACTGGAAGTATATGTAGTATTTAAGAATATTTGATTCTGAAAGTATGGAAAAAGAAGGTCCTACCGATTTGCTTTGCTCAAGCTGCTACTTATCTCTATTAGCCAAGAAAATAAAGCTCGATTTCCCTTGAGATTGGTGTTATGCCTGATAATAACAAAACAAGCCATACAGAAAGAAGACATTTGGTATGGGAATCTAGATTTCTGAACACATCTCTAGTTCCCAATTTCAATGTGTTTGCTTGTGAGGAATAATAAAATAATAATAATAAAAAAAGACAAGTAAATAAGAGATCTGGAGATGTGGATGAGGGTGAGTCCATTATTTCAACTTATTCTCCTGGGAAAATATCCCTGGTAAAGTGCGAATTCCTTTTCCCGCTTTCTGTGGATTCATTTTATTAAACAACTTTTTAAATGCCTACTTTTTTGATATTAGTAAAATAATAAAGGTAAATATACATCTACCTCAAAGATAAATTACGACCAAATCTAATCTAGAGGAAATGCATTTTGCCTTCCTAATAACATTAGAAAAAGAGCTAGTGATCCGATTTACTATTAGTGAAAATAAGCACTTTAATAAACTGCTCGGTATCTCCCAGGTATTGTAAATGGCAGCTGCTGTTAGAACTGGCCTCAATAATGTAAGAGCCATATAAACCCACAGACCTTAATAGAGCATACATTGAACACAGTCTTTGCATGGCTTTAACATCTCAAACCAGCTTTTTGAAAAATGTTTTAATTTTTCTTTTAAATATCTTACCAGTTTTCTACAATCTATGAGAGTAAACTCTCTATCCATTCTGTCCTATTTAAGATACACTGTAACCACCAAAATTCTCCATATTAGTTTTACTATTTTTAAGGTAAAACTCTAGATACTGGTAAACAAATGAAGCATCAATTATAATTCAGTTTATGTAATCATTTATTTTCTCTATTTTTAGAGAAAATATATTTGGACTTTTAAAGTGCTATATTGGCATGTGCATGTATTTATATGTATATGTGTATATTTATTTCTGTGTTTCAATATTAAACTACCTACAATATTAAAACATCCTGATTAAGACACAGTTGGTAATATATTTGAAACATAAATAAAACAAACCAGAGAATGATCATTAATAATTTGAATGGTGTCTCATTTCCCTGTTCTAATTATTATGCTAATATTTTGTGTTGCATTTATAATTATTTTGTTAATATCCATTTCTTCTATAAATTAATAGAATATGCATCTTTATAGGTTATATTTATCCATAAAAAATCAATAATTAACTGCTTGAAATTAAGAGAAATTTATCACAAAAAAATGTTTTGGTTGGAAATTTATAACCAAAAACTTTAACGCCTGTATAAATAGCATAAGGGCTTTTCAATCATAACAATTGTTATCTAACAGTTATTATTAGAGATACAAATTCACATCTTTGATTTCTTTGAATTAAGCACCCCTGATGCTGACCAATAAAGACTCAAAATGGCTGTTTGTAAAACCCAGTATATTTTCTATAATAATTGCAATTATTAGTTATGTATTCAATTGTCAAATACTCTAAACTTCTCTGATTAAAATATGCACTAACTTGGAGCTCACTAAACTACTGAGACAGATAAAGGGAACCATTTCATTACAACTAGCTGTTGCAACCACCTAAATGGTTTGTAAAGATGACACCTGCTATCTCGTCTTACAACAAGAAAGAAAAGTCCAAGAGGGGATTTTCCTGCAGGCTGCCAGAATTTGTTAACTAAAATGTTGACCTGGATTGTGTGTTTGGTTTGCTATATTTTAACCTGCCTTCTCTAATGGTTTAACCAGCTGTTTTACTATAGTTAAAAACCTTCTCTTACAGATGGTGGCATATAAAGCTAGAGCCCCTTTGGTCTTTATAGTCAAATACAAATATTATCTATAAATACACTGAGTGGCCAAATTATTATGACCACCTGATGTTTGTAGCTATAATTTCACACTGAAGCTGCTAGAGGGCCAGACCATTATAAATAGAGAAGCAGGTTGTTTACCAAGACAGTAGAAGTGATTTTTTTTCCTGAAGATATGGGTAAACAATGCGATTTAACAGCCTTTGAACATGGGATATATATTATTATGAGTGGCCAGATTATTATGACCACCCCATCAGTACTTCGTTGGGCCACCTTTTGCCTTCAATACTGTGGCGATTCTTTTTGGCATTGACTCCACAAGATGTTGAAAGGTGATGTGAGGAATCTGACACCATGCCTGATGAATAGCACTGTCCAGTTCTGTGAGATTTGATGGTTGTGGAACCAACTGCCTGATGGCTCTTTTAACTTCGTCCCACAAATGCTCAATTGGATTGAGATCTGGTGATTGTGGGGGCCACCTAAGCAAGGTAAAGTCTCCCTCATGTTCTTGAAACCACTCCTCCACAATACAAGCACCATGGCATGGCGCATTGTCTTGTTGGAAGAAGCCATCTCCATTGGGATACGCCATCAACATGATAGGATGAACTTGATCAGCAACGATACTTAGGTATGTTGTGCTATTCAGACATTGTTCCACATGAATTAAAGGGCCCAAATCATGCCAGGAAAACATTCCCCAAACCATAACACTGCCCCCACCAGCTTGAAGGGTTGTACTCATGCATGTGGGGTGCATGCTTTCATGCTGTTTCCGCCAAATTCTCATTCTGCCATCTGTATGATACAACTGGAAACATGATTCATCGGACCACATCACTTTTTCCCAATGCTTAACTGTCCAATTGTTGTGTTCCTGTGTGAATTGGAGACGTTTTATCTTGGTAACTGCAGACAGCAAAGGTGTTTGAATAGGCCTTCGGCTTCCATATCCCATATGATGCAGTGTATGGTTAATTTGCCTACAAACGTAAGGTGGTCATAATAACCTGGCCACTCATAATAATATATATCCCACGTTCAAAGGCTGTTAAGTCGCGTTGTTTACCCATATCTTCAGGGAAAAAAAATTACTTCTACTATCGTGGTAAACAACCTGCTGGCCTATGTATAATGATCTGGCCCTCTAGCAGCTTCAGTGCGAAATTATAGCTAATTTGCCTACAAACATCAGGTGGTCATAATAATCTGGCCACTCAGTGTATATAAAACCCTAATACGCAAATAGACCAAATGGTGGAACAATCGAACAACCGAACAACCAGTTGCTATGACGTGCGCTGACCACCAAGGGGCATGTGTGCAGAACATGGTGAGCATTGGCAGCAGGCTGCAGAGTGCAGAACATGGTGGGTGTCGGCTGCAGGAGGATGGTGGAGCAGGTGAGCGGGGCCACCAGACAAATGTGGGGCGCTGGTCATTGTCATAGGGGCAAGCCTCTGGTGGTTACTAAAAATTCTTAGTTCCCATGTGCTACGGTCCCACCCAGCACTCACATCTGCTGCTCATGCTGGAGCCACCGCTTACACCCACTGCGGCGCCCAGTGCCAGCCCCGATGGCTCAGTGCTGTCAGCAGGTGAGAGCGGGGCTGGCGACATCAGCACATGGGAGCTGCTGGAAGACAGGGGACCAGGGGCCGCGGCGGGAGGGGCCGGGATGGGGCACGGAAGATGGGCCGAGACCTGCCCCTGTGCTCACTGCAGCCTCGCGGCCCACAGTTCCTTGCAAGCTGCACGAATTTGTGCACTGGGCCCCTAGTAGTAACAATAATTTATGGATGTACACATTCATAACTAAGAAACTATGTAGAAATTATTCAGTTCATTTCCTAATTTGTAATGTTAAAAATGGAGCACCTTGTCATAATTGTTCTTGATAAGCTCTGGTTATTCAAGTGTTGTGGACTGGCTTTTGTGTGTATCATGACTGGTAGAGTGGGGCAGATCTGTCCCATCTTCCCTGTGACCCCACCGGTGACCTTCCTGAAATAGCCTTAATTTAAGGTAATTATTTCTCAAAGCAAAAATGTCCATTTTGATCTCATGTATTGGATTATTCATGGTGATTTTTAATCCAACAAATATTTTAATTTTAAACAAAAATTATATTGACAAATATAAAAGGTAGCAGAGGAAGATCAATAGTAAGTATTGTATTTCATTGCATATTTCCTAAAGGAGAGAGAGGGAAAGAGAAAGAGAAGAATCCGATAAACAAATGTTAAAATTATCAGCTGCAATATTTCTTTCCCAGGTATGGTCCCTTCACTCAGTTATCTGTAGTCCCACTGACGATGCAGTGAGCCCAACCAAATGCTAAAGGCTATGAAAATTAGATTCTTACTGGGCCTTACTAGGTGGTCCCTTCCAGCTCCGAATCCCTGTGAGTTGGCTATGAAACCAAACCTAGGAGATCCCAGGGTTATGGTATTGCCACCTTGCCAGCTAGTTTTTCAGTTTCAGGGGTCACATTGCTTTTCAATTCCGCTAAATCTATTAGCTTTGTG
The DNA here is from genome assembly GCF_000147115.1 of Myotis lucifugus. NCBI lineage: Eukaryota > Metazoa > Chordata > Mammalia > Chiroptera > Vespertilionidae > Myotis > Myotis lucifugus. Next base: position 7,374,676 of record NW_005871082.1, on the reverse strand, counting down.
GGAGTATTGCCTGATGTGGGGGCTGAATGTCCTGCTTTTGGTGTTCCAGGCACAGAACATTGAAATTGGCCTTTGCTTTAGCTGAATTCCACTTCAGTGCAGTAGAGAACCATGGCTCACATTAGAGGCAAAATGGATATTTAATTTAGACGGTAATAGAGTCCCCAACTCTCTGTGATGCTTTCTATTCCCATGCTTGTTCCCTCGGATGAAGTGACATAACGTTTCACTTTTAGGATGAAAAGTAAAGAACCTATTCAGTTTTAGCTGTCACAGCACAGACACACACACAAAATAATTCAGAATGATCTCCTTTTAAAATAAGCCTTTGAATTGACAGTGCAGTATTGTATGCTACATAACAGGCATTTTTTAATGTAGCGTTAATATACTACCTTACAACCCTGACAGTTTACACTGACATTTTGCATTAATATTGCAGCTACCTATTTGATGCTATTAGTCTCAGAATAAGAGATTATTTTAGTGGCTGATCCTTTCCCCCCACAATATTAATACCAGAAGTGATAAATTGGTTACCATGTCACTTATTTTATTTCAAGAGCTTTCATGAAACACCCCAATGCATGCTTTTATAAGGATCTACATTTGGTGAACAAGAATTGCTGTACAGATTCATTTTTCTATGTGACACCCAAAGTGCAACATGGGCATATTTATTAATCAAATAGGTAAGCATACCAGAAAAGCCTTTTTGTGAACTTGTCTAAGCTCTAAGCTTTTATAAAATTATTATTATTCTTATCTTGAATTAGAAGTTTGCTTTTAATTCACATGGTGACAGAGGAATTTTATTTGAAATTTGCTATTACGACTAGAAAGTCAGATTTTACTTTCACAACATGATACAAAAGAAATGGCCGGTAAGTCAGCCGGCAACTTGAGGCCTTCATTCTCTGACTTGAGTTTAGATGACGGCTGTTTTCAAAGCAAAAATGTCAATTTTTATCTCATGTTTCGAGTTATGCAAAGTGACTTTGAGTTTTAACAAAATTTTGAATGTCATACAAAAATTTAGATTTACAAATATAAAATGTAGCAGCAGAATATGAATGGTGGTATTGTATTTAATTATACATTTCATAAGAGAGAGAAAAAAGGGAGAGAGAAAAAGGGATAAACTATTAAAATGCTTTAAAATGTAGAAATGTTCATAGCAATTAAAAAAATATGAAAGCTAGACTTTCTTATTCTGCATTGACTTCCCAAAGTAGTTATGTTTTCACTATGCACAGGTTTATTTCTTTTCTTTTTAAATATGTTTTTGTTGATTTTTAGAGAGAGGGGGAGAGGGATAGAGAGATAGAAACATCATCCATTGGCTGCCTCCTGCACGCCCCCTACTGGGAATCAAGCCCACAACCCAGGCATGTGCCTGACCTGGAATCAAACCCTGACCTCTTGGTTTCTGGATCAACCACTGAGCCACACTGGCCAGGCAACTTCTTAAAAACAATAATTACTCAGTGTTTCCACTCATATTTCAATCATGTACAGTTTACTTCGCAATTGCTGTTTCCAATTTAAACAAACAAAAAATCCAATCAGGACAATATGGGTGAAATGGACAAATTCCTAGAAAAATACAATCTCCCAAAACTGAATCAGGAGGTATCAGAAAACTTGAATAGGCCAACAACAACTGATGATATAGAAGCAGTAATAAAAAAACTTCCAGCAAACAAAAGCCCATGTCTGGATGGCTTCACAGGGGAGTTTTATCAAACATTCAAAGAACTAACACTTATACTCCTCAAACTATTTCAAACAATCCAAGAGGAAGGAGCACTTCCAAACTCTTTTCATGAGGCCAGCATTATCCTAATTCCAAAACCAGATAGAGACCCTACAAAGAAAAAGGCCCATTCCATTTTTATGCCAAAGGTTGTAGGTCACAGAAGTACTTTCCAATTTTAGTTTTAACACAACCATACTTTATTGTTTGCACAGACAGCTATGGTATAAAATTAGTATCTTTTGTTCTTTTAAAACCTTGCAGGCGTTTTGTCTTTTGAAAATTCTTAAAGGTGCACACTGCAGGATATGGATAGAAGCCCAATAGCTTCATCAATGTTCAGTAATGGGCTGCTATGAGAAGACCACCATGCCCTGTCAGCTTGTGGGCCTCAATATGCTCTATTACAGATCTGACTTTGCATCCTGTGGGTTCAATGACTAGACATAGCCCAGGTATATTGCAGGTGGGCAATGGGAGAAGTTCTCTGGGGAATGAGCCAGGGAGGAAGAGTGTGAAGTTATAGACATAATCGGCATCATTGGTTATTTTGAGGCACAGCTATAGAAGAGCAAGCGAGAGAGAAACAGGATGGGGAGAAACAGACTAGAAGGAGAACAAGAAGGAAAGGAGAGATAGTATGAAAGGAAGAGTGATTTGCTTCAGGAAATGATTAAGAGCCTCTGACCCTGGTTCTTAACCTATATTTTTTCAATTACAGTTTACATTAAGTTTCAGGTGTACAGCACAGTGGTTAGATAGCCATATACTTTACAAAGTGGTCCCCCAATATTTCCAATACCCTCCTGGAATCATAGATAGTTATTAGAATATTAGAGGCCCAGTGCACAAAATTCATGCACGTGGCGGGGGGAGGGGGGTGTCCCTCAGCCCGGCCTGCGCCCTCTCGCAATCCAGTACCCTATATGTATTTCTTAATCCTTTCTCCTTTTTCACCAGGGCCTTTTTTTTTATCCTGGAAATAATGTTTTTCTAGGAAAGCATTGTATAAAAATTTAAGTTTCCTATAGACCTTCCAAAGTTGATATAGTCAATATTAAGAGGAAGAATTAAGGGCACTGGACTTCGATGCACACGATCTTTTCCTGGTAAAAGACACAGATCTGCAGCGACCACACTGCCTGCTCCCCCTTCCCTGCCCTGAAGCTGGAGAAATACTGTTGTGAACCCAACTACCTGAAGGATGTGCACTTGGAGGAGGCACAGCAGCAGCAATTTGATCTCCTGGTACTTTTTATTATTTTTTTAAAATTTTTTAAAATTTTTTAAAAATATATTTTATTGATTTTTTTACAGAGAGGAAGGGAGAGGGATAGAAAGCTAGAAACATCAATGAGAGAGAAACATCGATCAGCTGCCTCCTGCACACTCCCCACTGGGGATGTGCCCGCAACCAAGGTACATGCCCTTGACCAGAATCGAACCTGGGACCCTTGAGTCCACAGGCCGATGCTCTATCTACTGAGGGTTATTTTTTAAAATTTTTTTAAATATATTTTTACTGATTTCAGAGAGGAAGGGAGAAAAAGAAATAGAAACATCCTATCTAATAAAGAGGGAATATGCAAATTGACCCTCACACTGTCTCAAAGATGGCAGTGCCCATAGCCAATAAGAAGAGAATATGATAATTGACTGCCCCGCCCTCAAAGATGGCGGCACTCACAGCCAATAAGGAGGGAATATGCTAACTGACTGCCCCACCCTCAAAGATGGTGGTGCCCACAGCCAATAAAGAGGGAATATGCTAATTGGTTGCCCCACCCTCAAAGATAGTGGCGCCCAGTCCCCTTAGCTCCGCTGGGGCGGTAGGCGCACATCAAGGCTGGGTCCTCCCTTATGTGGGCCCGACCGCTCTGCATGCCTGCCTCTGGAGACCCCCGGTCCCTTCATCCCCCCAACCACCCAGGTCTGGCCCGAGGCACAGGCAAGCTTCAGAAGGCAGCTGCCCAGCCGCCCAGGGCCGCCAGAGGCTAACATAACCAGGGCTGGCCGAGGCTTGCACTGTTGGCAGAGGCAGCAGCAAAGGTGTGATGGGGCATCGCCTTCCCCTGATCGCTGGGTCACCTCCTGTCCCTGAGGGCTCCCAGGCTGTGAGAGGGGGCAGGCCGGGCTGAGGGACCCCCCCTCCAGTGCATGAATTTTCATGCACCGGCCTCTAGTCAATGATAAAAGATAATCATCAATTGGCTGCCTCCTGTATGCCCCAAACTGGAGATCGAGCATGTGCCCTGACTGCGAATCGAACCATGTGACCTCCTGGTTCATAGGTCGATGCTTATCCACTGAGCCAGGCTGGTGGAGCTCCTGGTACTTTTTAAATACTGGATACAAAAGGATAAACCCTCCTCTGCCACTTCACAACCCCCAAGGTTAACTGCAATTACCAAGTTCACCTTCACATTCTCTTCCTGCCTTACAATTCATCACTGAAGACTCAAACAGCAATCTTTGAAATATTTTGCTTTCATGCTCTCTCAAAGAATTGTTCCCATTTATAAACATTTCATCACAATTTTAGAAGTTTATTTTTGCTTATCAGGAAATAAGGATATTAAATATTGTGTAAGATGGAATAAAATTTACTGTAATTGGCATAAATATTTTATACTTTAATAAAATGGGTTTTAAGTACCTTATTGAATAATGCACAGCCAATATTAAAGAATTATGGAACTTTCTTATCCTTGGGTTTTCTCTATCTTGAGATATTTGGTCATTTAGACAAAAATTCAGGTAGGTTTAAAAGAATCAGGTTCAGTTACTCCTAATGCATGAGTCCTTTTGCATTCAGAACATCCCAACACTCTTAACATTTATATGTAAAATGTAAGAAAAAGCAGGAAGACCATTAAGTTTAAGGCATATCCATTAATCACTAAAGGAGTTTCTGCACACCAATAGAGTTCATCTTTTTGTTTTGCAACTCAGGTAAGGGCTATGCCTTTCTTCTGTGCAGGGGAAGGGCTGATGGGACCATGAGCATTCTTTTGCATAGCTTTAGAAAAAAACTGTGTAGAAATAAAGGATGTGGAAATTGTGGTTCTTGAAATGGATTCCTGTAAACTATCTTCGTTGGGTACAGCTGGTAAAGTCTCTACGTACCTATCAGCCTTACTTCCGAAGACTGATTATCTCAATAAAAATCCCAAGAGTCTTAACCTGGCAGCCAAGGCTTTCCTTGATCTGGCTCTGCTGTATCATCATCAATCCCTTCTCAACTTCATTTTCCCTCCAGAAACCAAGTGTTTGAGAGTCTTCACATCCTGTGCTATTTCACAAAGCCATCTCTTTGATTTCATCTTTCACTGAATGGACAGGATATATCTGTTAGGGTTGCCGAAGGAGGAGTGCAGGAGGCCAAAGTGGTGAGGGATTATAAATTTATTAGGTCATCTGGATACCAGATGGGTTGAGCCCACAAATGGCGCCAGCATCCAAAGACGGGGAGTCAGAGGTTTTAAAGGACTCTAGGTGGGCTTTTTCTGGGTGGAGAATTCTCTGGGTGGTCCGGATCCTGGGAAGGTCCAGTGGGGGAGAGATAATGGTCTTAGCGAGTGGAATGTGGTTTTAGCGAGTGGAATGTGGTCTAAGTGAAAGGGAATGTCCCTTGTGAAGTGATCTAAAGGTCAATTCCCAGGGGAGGGAGCATCCATTCAATTATTTGATCAAACCTAACAGTATCTTCATATGTATATCATATTAACATTAATATGTAATTCTATTGAGTGCCGTATTCAATCCAATTTACATGATAATTACTGAAATCCTATGCTTGGTGGGGGTAGGTTCACTTCTGACTTTATTGTAACTGATCTAGGCTTTTTTTTTTTTTGCATATTTTAAGCCAATGCTAAGTCCTACAGTCATCAAGAGCCCCAAGCTATTAGATATCAAATTGATCAGCTCTTGAAAATAACAACTGCTGAATTCTATGCTTGCCAGACATTACTCAAAGTTAAGACTGAAAGGGCACAGTATTCATCAATGCTGCCCATGCGGCACTGTATGCCATGTCTTAATGGCTGTCTCACCGTTTTCAGTGATAGTGGCACCCTTTTTCCCTCAAGTGCACAAGTAAATGCTATCCATTATTTTTGTCCATTGAGACTGGCTCTCAATGTTGGGAATGGACTGCTTTTGTTCCACAAGATGGAGCTAGTGAGGGGCCGGAGGGATGGAGTGCCTTGACCTCTCAGGGAAAGATGATGGTTCATTTCCTCACTGAAGTTTAAACTTTATTTCAGTCCTAAAAGTCTTATTTTAGGCAAATTTTAAATAGTTGGAATGTGGTAAAATACATAGATTCACCATATACACATACGCACACATCTATCTCTTTATCTACATATACTGTCATCATTGAAGAAAAAAAAGTATAGTTATGTTAGTTGACTCATTCAAAAATAATTATGACCAAGTGCCACAAAACTTGCGCACATAACTATTTCACAATCATGGGTATTTTTTTTAAAACTTTCATTATTACTATCCATGATGCAGTTTAGGTTCTTTTGTATCTTCTGTATCTTATATATAAATATGGAAATAGCAAAAAATTGAGTTGCTGGCTTTTAGGCCATTGGCATTCTTAAGACTATTATTTATTTTAAAAGATCCTGACAAATCTCCTCTAACTACCTCAAGTTGTGGAATAAGTCTGCTCCTATTGGCAGAGGCAAAAATACAGGCCTATCTAAACTCTCCAACTTTAATTTGGTATTTTGTTGGTTTTGATTTGCAATTACCAAGATGCTACTAAAGGTAGTCTTTTTTTTTTCTTTCCTTAAGTTCTCAGCTATTTTTACATCTTTTCCTTCAAAGTGTCTATTCATAGAAATTATCCATTGTTTCTATTCGCTATCTTGTACTTTCTTGATTTGGGGCATGCCATTCTATATTCTGAAGAGTAATTTTTTTAGAGTATTTATGTTTTTAATATATTTTTCTTGTATACTGCCTACCTTTACTCTGGTTGTCTTTTGTCTTAGGAAAGTTTAAAATATTCAATGTGGTGAATTTATGACTCCTTTAATTTCTGATGTTTGCTTTATGTGTTTTCTGTACAAATGTCTTTTCTCCAAGAGTCTTTACTATTTTCTCATATTTTAATATATATTTATAGTTTTGTTCTTTATGGTTTTATTCCATCTAGAATTTGAGTAAATGGGCTAAGTATATAGGTTTTCTTTTCATTGAATATCAAACTTTCCTGGAAATGTGTATTGAATAATCTATTGTTTCCTCACCAGTTTGAAATACCCTTTAACCATTGCTAAATCCCTATACATATAGGTCTATTTCTGGACTATGTATTTTGTTCAATTAATTTCCTTGTCTATTTCTGTATATTGCCACACTGACTAAATTTATAAAACAAATATTTTGGGAATGTGATAAGGTGATCTTTCTCTCTCTCTCTTTCTTTGTTAATACCACAATCTCATAATCATCTTTGCTAGTATAATGCATTAACAAAATCATCAGCATTTTTTACTACTTTGTCAATTTCTATGAATAATATTTTGGAATTTATTAATAAGAGCAAAGTGATACCTTTATTTTCCATCTTCCCCTTCAAGACCACAGTTCTATCTAATTTAATTTCTTTTTAAAATTTCCTTTAGTTAAGTTGTAAAAAGTAATACTTTCAACAATAAAGATTTAATTTTTTAAAAAGCCATGCATATGAGCATGACCAATGGATACAGGCAATAAGGGGAGGGTGCATGTGCTGGGGGAATGGGAGTGGGCAGGGAGAGGTCAATGGTGTGAAAAGGAGACATATGTAAAACTTTCGACAATAAAGAATTTTTAAAAAGTTTGACTTTTTTTTTAACATGTTTGTATTTATTCCTAGGTACTTTACTGTCGTGTTACCTGGTAAAAGGATTTATTTATTTGTTCTTCTGTTACTTTTCTAAGGGGTAGTTTCAGTTAAGAAATAGTATTAATTTTTATGGTTTAATTTTTATTTAGTCTTCTTGATGATTCTTTGTTGATTTGCTTGGATTTCTTAGGTAGACAATTATATCATCCAAAATAAAAAATAGTTTTGTCTTTTTATTTTATATATTTATTTATTTTGGTGTTTAAAACCATACCAGTTTTGTATCTGATTCAATTGGCTGGAAACTCCAATATTACCCTGAATGGTTATGGTGGTAAATTCAGTTGCCTTATTTCTTATAGTCATAAAATATTTTAGTTTATATTAATTACCAATATGTTTCCTATTAAGAATACCATCCTTATCTCACAGTTTCTAAGATATTTTGGCTTTAGTTCATCTTACTACTTAACGTTAGCTATGACTTATTGGGCAGGTACTGGGATAATATTCTCTTCTTTGATTTATTAATATAGGGAATTACATTCTTGTATGTCTAAGCAGAATATATATATGCATGTAGGGAATGCATACATAGATGCATAAAATATATAATATCGGCTATTAAAACATGTTTGTATTAGTAGGGATAAATCCTACTTTGCTACTATGAGAATGTGTTTAGCATTTGATTTGTTGTTTTATTCAGGGGACATTCTTGCAGTTTTGTTTTATTTGCCAACCTAATTTTGCCTGGCTGCAGGGTTCACAGTGTTACTGGTATATGGAGGAGCTCCACTCAGTAGGGATGGCATTATAAAATGGTTCAGGGGTAATTATTGTGCAGAGCCCATAGCTGACTCTTAATAGCATAAAGTCTCTTATTGTTTGTTTAGTGCAGCCTCATAACAAAGCTACACTTCATTGTTTGATGCAAAGGCAGGGGAGAGAGAGAAGTGGCCCTTTTCTCTCCCTCTTTTCCTGGCTTATCATCGTCCTCCACTTGTCCTCTATTTTTAGTCCTTCCTGGGTCAGGCCTAGGGGTAGATGGAAGGAACCGGTCTTATGAGGCTCATTTGCTCATTTTCATCTGCTATGGGACCATCTGTGTGATAGATGTTGGAGTTCCAGCTTTTTCTCTGATGCAAGGCCTTCGTTGACTCTTGGCAATTCCCAGGATTCAGGATGTCACAGTGATGTCCACTGATGCAGGAGACCCCTTGTTCTGGCTGCTTCTTGTAAACTGATAGTCCCTGGTTTCCTGTATATATTCTTCCTCTTGTCAGTACCTTACTCCTCCAGATTACCCTCTTGAAAGGAATCCATTTCAGCCTGGGGAAAGCTCGGCTTTTATTTTTGGGTTCATTTAACCCACAGAAAACTCACGAGTCCTTGTCCCACTAATTTCTGGAAGCAGGTTCCAGTCTCCTGAGTGCTCCAACCTGCAGTCTGCACATATCAGGCTTTCCTTGTTTTTCTGAATGTTTATCTGAAGCTCTTCTCGGCTGGGAGAGGGGTGGGCATGCCCAGTATACTCTCAAGTCTCTGCAAAGGCATTCTGACTAAGGAGCCCATTTGAACAATCTCTTTACCTGAAGTTTTAAGGCTTTAGGTTGAGTGATGGGCTGAAATGCCTATGAGTGCTCACATTTTCTCTCCACTAGAGGCCCGATGCACAAAATTCATGCAAGAGTAGGCCTTCCTTCCCCTGGCTGCCTGCATTGGCTTCCCTCCAGCACCCGGAACCTGGTTTCCCTAGCAGAGGGAGGCCCTGTCCACCCGCTGCAGCCCGCAGGTTGGTGGCCTGGGCCTCCCTCTGTGGGGCGATCATGGGGCGATGGCTGGGTCCCAGACCAATCACATTGCTCCTGCCTTGGCTGGCCTGGCGCCAGTGGGTGTCATACCATGGTCCTAGATGATCATCCTGATGGTCGTTCCGCTGTTTGGCTGTTCGGTCGATTTGCATATTACGCTTTTATTATATAGGATGTTCTGCAGTAATAGTTGACAGCTATTGTTCTCAGCTTCATAGTCTCTGTGGAAGTCCCAACACTGCAATAAAATTGTCTTTAAATATGCCTTGCAGAAGGACTTGGAGAGCTTCCCACCTATTTTCTATGCTCTAAACATCTTTTATAAGGTAGGAGTTATTTGTTCCCGAGAGTTTGATGCCACTTACTCTCAAAACATCTGTGTCTGTTTAATTTTAAGAGGTAGATATTTTATTATGGTTTTAATGGATCCTATAGTGTTTTTGTTTTGTTTTTCTTTGTCTTAAATGATTTTATATTTGGAGACAATTTTGTGAATTTATAGCAGGTGGCAATAAATCTTTTATAAATTGTATCTGCCTGGGTAAAACCTTTCCTTGTTTTTCTCAAAAAAAAATCTATTTCCAATTGAACTTATTTAAACCAAAAAATTATATAGAACTTAGTATATGTGTGTACATGTATACATACACACATATAAATATATATTAAACTAGAGGCCCAGGGCATGAAATTCATGCATTGGTGAGGGGGGTCCCCCTCAGCCCAGCCTGCACCTTTGCCAATCCACAACCCCTTGGGGGATGTCTGACTGCTGGTTTAGGCCTGATCGGGCCTAAACCGACAGTCAGACATCCCTCTCACAATCCAGGACTGCTGGCTCCTAACTACTCACCTGCCTGCCTGCCTGATAGCCCCTAACTGGCCCCCCTGCCAGCCTGATCACCCCTAACCACCTCTCTCTGCCGACCTGATCACCCCTAACTTTATCACCCCTGGTCACCCCCAGCTGTCCCCCCTGCCAACCTGGTCCCACCTGCCCTCCTGCTGCCCTGTTTGCCCCTAACTGTCCCCCCTGCCGGCCTGGTCGCCCCATGCAGCCTGCTGCTCAGTCATTTGGTTGTCCCTCACTAACCCCCCTGCTGGCCTTGTCACCCCACTCAGCCTGTTCGGTCGTTGGTTCGGTTGTTTCAGATGTGACGGCCCCTGGCTCATTATATATACAGATATGTTAATTTTTAGATAAGCACTTATTCAGCTACTTATGATTATTGATCTCTAGGTGTATTGCATGATAGCCATTGAACAGAGCCAGCATAATAAGTAAATGCAAAGCATTATTTTGTTTTTCTTTGTGGTTTAGTACATGATCATTTTTGTGTGTTTCATTTGCTTAAAAATTATTTAATATGTTTTACTGGCTAAGAATTTCATTATACATTTATTAGATAGGGCTTTTGCGTTATAGTATTTAAATATTTTCTAATCTTTATTTTTTGCTGAATTGCTCTGTATATTCTGATACTGTGTATTTAATTATCCTGTAATGACTGTTCACTATTGCTTCTTTCATTTCTCTTCTTACTACTGGGTTCATATTTTGCCTTGCCAGAGTGAATCCTCTAATAACATTTTTCTTATTGTGGTAAAATATATATATAACATAAATGACATTTTAAGCCTTTTTAATGGCATGATTTGTTGGCATTAATTGAATTTACAATGTTCTGCAACCACAACCATTCGTTATCTATTGCTAATAACATTACAAATCGCTAATAAAGATTTTAGGTAAAATTTGTGAGGGGCAACTTTCAGAATCCTTGAATACCTGAAATGCCTTAATATTACCAAGTTTACAATTGCTATGGATAGGTTTTATTTATTTATTGTTTATTTATTTATTTACTAAGGATAGGTTTTAAATTATTTTTCTTCAAATATTTGATTTGATTGCTCTATTGACTTCATACTGAGAATATTATGGATGAGAAATTGTCTTAGCTCAAGCTGCCATAACAAAATATAGGTAGGATGACCTAAACAAAATAATTTCATTTCACAGTTCAGGAGTCTGGACATCTGAGATGACTCAGCCTATAGCAGGGGTGGGCAACCTTTTTGTGAGTGCATGCCAAAACCAGCAAAATCTCTGACTCAAAATTCTTCTGCGTGCCAACCCTAATTTTTTGAGAACATGTTACGCCTACTTGATATCTCTTAAGGTGTACGTATGTGAAAAACCTTGAAGAAATAATAAAATTCATTCGAGTGACAAAAACACAGTATATGATAATGAAAAATACATTTATTTTTTAATGTATGCATGTACACTGATAGTCCGACAGAAAACTTTATGACTCCGTTTGATATTATCAGTGGGACTTTTACTGCTGCATCACTGATGACAGAGATTTTTACACCAGGTTTATATTTCGTGACCTTCAGAGATATGCACGGGCTACTACTTTCATCCGTCAGACTACTCCTATTACGAGACTTAACAAAATTCATCACTGAGAACAAAGATTCACAAGTGCATGTGGATGAAACCAAAACACTGGTCGGATCTAGGAAGGCAGGGAGAGTTAAGGCAGAGGCATAGAAATTGCTCTTCCCCTCTCTCGTCAATCCATGTCTATGGTCTTTAAGATAACTTATGTAAAATTATTTATTTATCTAAGATGCACCTACACTGAATTTATCTGAAAAATACAAAAGTCGATATTAAGAAAAAAATTATAAATGGAAGATTATAAGAGAGGGTTTCATGTGCCAGCAAAAGTTACTGGCGTGCCATGTTTGGCATGCGTGCCAGGGGTTGCCCACCCCTGGCCTATAGGCAGTGATGCTATTGGCTAGAAATGGGGGCACTCACTGACCTATACTATTCGTAGCAAGCCCCCACAGACATTTTCCCAATGTTGTGTCAATGTTGTGGCTGGATCAGCCCTTTTGGTGTTTATTAGGTTGCAAGATGAACCTCAGCAACAGTCATCAGGGTACTTTGAAAAAAAAAAAGAGATTTATTACAGACAGGTCCTTATCCTGGTCTTTATCATACCGGTTCTATTTCATACTCGTTCTATGGTTGAAGGTCAGCAAATCTCCCAGAACTGGGATGACTAAAGCTCAGAGTCTGTATTTTCTGAAGATCCTAGTATTCTTCCACAAACATGCTATTTATCTACAAGCTACATATTAATTAGAGTCCGTACTTAGAGAAACAATGTCAAAGAAATTGGGGTGGGTTACAATTCCCCAGTTACACTAGGCTATATTTTCACTGTTTATAATGTTTACTTACTTATTTAAATGTTTTACATTTACTGAGGTATTTTTTTGTTTGTTTGTTTGTTTTACTTTTCAAAGTGTGATTTTTCCTTAAATGATTGGCAATTCCTGGTTATATGCTCATCTTTATACCTGAAGTTCCCTGTCCCATTAAATACCAAATCTCTCCCCTTGCTCAGAGAAGATTTGAGAGTAAGGGTATATGTGTAGGGCTGCTCATTTCTTTACAAAAAAAGAGTTCTGTATAGAATGTGACTGTTGGCAAATTTTACCTGCTCATCTGCTGGGTATGAGTGCTCCTCTTTTTTACTGGAAATAACCAGCCACTCAGTGCACTGTCCTGCTCCCCCCCCCCCACCTACTGTCCGCATTGGAGGTACACACACATGTCCAAGGAGCCCAAGATGACATCAGTGTGTATTGAGAGGTGTGTTAAGGGTGTGACTCTACCTTCTATGCAGCCTCAACTAATCACCCTATAAATGACACCTGAACTTACTTTCATAACTGGCACCCATCTTTCAGAATAGAACTCTCTTTTTTCTGGTACTATTTTGCAGCAATACTTTCTTAAGTACATTTGAGATGAGGTTTTCTTATTTAGCTCTCACCCTGCCTGCCTTATGCCTTTTGGGATTTTCTAAAGTTTTCTCATCTTCAAGGATTTCTCTTGTTGTTTTTCCAAGGTGATTACTGATTTTTTTAAAGCCACTACTTCATTGGATCTAGGAACTTCAGAGAAGATGGGGAAATTACAGTTCATGCTCTGTCAAACATTATATTCAAGCCCTTGTGAGCCAGTAAAATTTTGCTAACGTTAGCTATATATCCAAGATTATATAATTAGTCTTCAGTAATCAACGTTTAGTATTTTAGTATATAAACATCATACATATTGGTTGTATCAGAATTATGGGAATAAACACTGGATAATAACAATAAAAACTGGATGCTAATGCACTATAAAATTCTACAAATTCTAGAGCCTTCATGATTTCTGGTTTGCAATTTTATTTCTTCCTGGGAGGCAATTCTAAGAAAAGTCTAAGCTACAAGTGAACTTTATACTCTTTAATAAAAATCTGCAGAGAGTTTATTTTATAAAATTAAGCAGAGAAGTAAATAATATCAATTCTAGACCAACAAAATCTATTGTTTTTCCAAATTAATATTAAAAAATAAAATAGAATAGAATGAAAAGAAAGTTAATCATATTATTTTGAGGATCCTCCATAATCACTTCTATACTTTGATCCCAGAGTTAACTATACTGTAAATATGTGTTCCTTACATTGCCAGTTAAGTAACAATAATAAAAAGCTTGCCAACAATCAGGAACTTCAGAAATTAAGAAAAATAAACAGCCTCTGACTGAAGTAAAAAAACACACAAACACCCCAAATTGCTGTGACTTTGAGATACACAACAACCAAAAGAATAAGATGAGTCTTCTGACCACAACTTATTTCTCTTGCATGCAAGATGTCCCAACCCCATACACATATATTTCCAAAGTCTCATTCTACTAAGGCATCAAGACAAATGAAAATCTCACTATTTCACCTCCATAGAAAAATTTCAATAGCATTTACTTTTTCCTAGGCAAATTACCCTAGAACTGAAACTAAAAGCAACTCTTTTATTATTCTAGCAGAATATGAAGGTCAAGACTTCACACACAGGGCAGAGAGAATGGCTTTCCTCTTCTCTGCAATGTCTGGGACCTCTACTGGGAAGACACAAAGGTTGGGGTCATTAAACTAATATGAAGGCTCTTGTGTCCACCTGCTTGTGGCCTGGGATGGGTGGGCCGGAAGGCTAGGGCAGCTGACAGGAGCCGCTTGATGTCACATCTCCATCTGGGTTGGCTTCTTCACAACAAATTGGCTATAGGACAGTCAGATGTCCTCCATGGGAACCAGGGCTCCAAGTATGATTGCTTTGGTGACATCCCACCGTTCAGTGCTCACCCTAAGAGGACTCACTACACGTCTTCTGATCCAGATGCAAGGGAAGGGGCCATAGCCTCACCTCTGAGTGAGAACAGTTTCAAAGTACTTGAGAGTTATATTTCTAAAAAGCTAACAAAAGGATTGTGGTGGGGACCATTTCTTTTACAGACGATTCTGTTACTACCTCCTTGAGATGCCTTCCACGATATAATGAGACATTATATCATGTCTAAATGTGTCAAGAGTGGCTTTCAGGTTCTTCAACTGGAGACAACTTCATCACCAGAAGCAATTTGTCTGGAATGTTACAGGTCTTTTTCTTTGCTGCCTTTTCCCTGGTCTATCACAGGTATTACTGCGCACTCTGGAAGCAAGTCCCCAGACTGGGGAGACATGGAAATGTGCTCAGGTCACCTGAAAGCACCAGGCATTTCAGCAGTAGCGACTAAGAAGTGTATTGGCTGGTGGAATAATCTGTCTCAATCCCTTACTTAATCTCCAAATAGTCTCATCAAGGAGGTAGGAGAAATCCCATTGTTCCCATTTTGCACTGGATGTCTGTCGCGCTGGTAAATGCAGGGCAATGTTTGAGCAAAAGAGACCTTTGGATTGTTGCCCTGTAGGCACCTGGTTTTGGAACATGGATAATTAAAATCTGAAAGTGCCTTATGTATGTTTTAAATGTGAATATTGTTACTTATTATAGTAATTAAACATAACACAGACATTTTTGTGGAAATTAAAGGCCAATAGGTACTAAGAGGATCTTCTCTCTTTACTTGGAATTTCCAGCATTCATACCTAGCCTCTTTCCATGCCTTCATCTGTAATAGAAATCTTGGTTCCTAGCACCAGTATGCCCTGAAATACAGTATAACTAATTCAGACCTATTCTTTCCTAGTTAGAACACTTATCTAACTTGCTCAGTTGGTTGCATGTTGCCTCGTGGTACACAGAGACTCAGACAACCTGAAACCCTTTGGCTTCTATGAATGAGCAAAGATCAGAATAATAAATATTGAAGGACTTTCAGAATTGATAAATAAAAAGACACAGTTATTTGCCCAAAGCCCATGAAGGGCAATCTTCTGATGAGATTTATTAGTTTATTTTCAGCATGAAAAAGAGTTACCATAGAAACCCATTATGACGATATATATTCTCATTTTCTGTGGAAACGTAGATTAGAGTCACCTTGAAAAGTTGAACCTCAGGCTTTTGTAAGAGCTGTGCACATTTTCCATACTTGGGTACAACATATTTAAAGTAAATGTATGTATCTCCCTTTAGTTTTGTGTGATTTCAATAAAATAGGATAATAAAATGCTACTGCAAAAATAATATATCAGATTATTCAGGGTGAGAGGAATATTATAAAAAATATGTCAAGAGATATATCATGGTATAAGATATCATTAATCCTAAGGGTGGGAGAATTTACAAATCCCACTTCGGCTACATTAACTCTCTTAGGAGACACAAGTTACCCCCACATTTCAATGCATTTAATTGAAAATAGCATAGAGATTATACCTTTAATAAGCCTCATATTTCAATATACATCATTTAAAAAACATTGCTGTTGTTAGGGTATAAAATATTAAAAATGCGTAAACTTGAAGAGCCCCACACATGAAAACTTGAGGACAGCAGTATATTAGAAAAGGTGCAGTTTGTACAAATCATTATAAAATTAGAAATATCTGAATTCTTAACCTTTTTAAGAAATCTAAACAGCAAGCAGACAGTTCCAGAGGTCATCAATCATGGCTGTTTCTCAAAGGTGATCCCAGTTTTTACACTCTGATACCATCCAGCCGGGCCTTTTCTGGGTTACTCATGTGACTGATTCTGGGAAAAGACTGTTCCATGTGCCTTAGAAATAGATTGTTTTGAGGTTTCAGTGAAAACTAAGTGCCAAGAATTGAGTTTTTGTCCCAGTGCCAAACACTGGTGAGGCAGGACCGACAAATTCACATCTCAGTTTTCTCTCTGTGGTGACCACACGCCTAACCTCGCTCACAGATGATATTTCTGAAAATCATGTTGAGACAGGCAAACCTGACAACCTCCATCCTCATGCTATACACAGGCTTTGTGCTCATTTGTTTAGCAGTCTGTGGTTTCTCCCAACTTAGGAACAAATCTATGTGCTCTATTCCTCCTCTAAGTATTCTGCAGAGGGTTTTATTCCTGTGTCAGCCTCCATGTGTATTTCTTTCATCCTGTAGCATTACCCACAGTAACATTTTAAAAGAAATGCTTTGAAACAAACTGATAATAAAAAGTTCAAGAGGACCTAACTGCTTCCCAATAGATACATCTACAATTTTCCTTCTCTCTAAACGTAGAACCCTGGCTTATAGACAGAGTTAACCTTGAGGAGTCTCAAATCATTTTATAGCCCCAATTAAATGTTCCATTCCCATTATCAACAGACTGTGCTTTTATGCTCTGCACACAAGACATTAGAAATAAAACATAGAGAGAATAGAGTACATAGTTTATCAGCTCTTATTGGTCAACCGTTTTCTAAAATTCATCCTTCAAATGACTCACCACTGTAAACATTCACCTCAAACTCTTATTTCATTGTAAACATTTATAATAGAAAGAAAACCTGAAGAGCCTACTTAGTGGGAAATTTAGAGTTATATATCTGAAAATGTAAAATAATGAATTTTCCTAAATGTATAGACATGTAACTGTGGATAAAGAATGAATCGGGAAGACAATTAAGCATATTTTGATGCACAGAATCTATTACAAAGAGTAGTAAACTATAAAACTGCTGGAAAGAAGATAGATCCAGCCTCAAAATCAAGATAAATAAATTGAGGATGAAGACTCAAAATTGTGATCAGGACCAGAAATAACAATAATAGAGTGGGGACCAGGATTTCCACTCCTCTAATGTATTAAGGGGAAGAAAAGTACTTCTTTTTAGACCTAAAGACAAAATTTGGAAGAAAGCCTGGAAAAAGTTTTCTGCTTAATACAGTCTGCAGCTCTGACCTAGAGCAGCTTCTGATTGAAGGAGGTGGCAGAAAAAAGCTAGAACTTCGAGAATGAGGTCTTCACTGAGACCTTCCATCAGTCAGGGTTCTCCAGAGAATAGAAACAATAGGAGCAAAGAGATTTCAAAGAATTGACTTATGTGAGAGTGGCAAACCCAACATTTGTAGAATAGGACAGAAAGCTGAAGACTCTTAGGCTATATAAGGTTTAGTATATGGTCTCAGGATTCCATTGGGGCTCTGGGAATGTATCCCTGCGGATAAGGGGGGACTACTGCACTTCTGCTCATCTAAAGAAACTTAAAGCGAATTGCAGAAAATGGCAAAATCATACTTATAGTGTGATATAGTTTCATACAATTACAACATGCAAATCTATGCTATATATCATATATATGCATACATATAAACATATATATCACATTTCCATCATTCCATAAATATTTATCTCCATTCCCAGTCCATCACTGACTCCTATGTAATGCTGTTCTAATTTTTTCTTACTTCAAAGTTTTAGCTATTACTAAGTGGAAATATGAATTTGCCATTTACTTATTTGTAGAGAATTTAGTCAGGGAAGATTTGGAGTTTAGTTTTCAAAAGGTTAACTTGTAATTCTTAAAAGACACTTGAGTAGAAATCTTAAAGAGGCAGTGGCATATATGATGTTTCTATTGTTCAAAGGAGAGGTCAGGGCTAGAGTTTCAGAGCAATCATCACAGACATTTACAAATGAATTAAAAAACAAATGCATTTATTAAGAAATGAATCCTACCCTAGCTAGTTTGACTCAGTGGTTAGAAGGATCCCAGGTTCAATTCCAGTCAAGGGCACGTACCTCGGTTGCAGGCTCGATTCCTAGTCCTGGTCAGGGCCCATGTGGGAGGAAACCAATGGGTGTGATTCTCTCAAATCAATATCTCTCTCTCTTCATCTCTCCTCCTCCCTTTCACTCTCTCTAAAAATCAATGAAAAAAATATCCTCAAGTGAAGATTAAAAAAAAAAAAAGAGTTCCAAGCTCTAATACAGTGGTTCTCAACCTGTGGGTTGCGACCCCTTTGGGGGTCGAATGACCCTTTCACAGGGGTCGCTTAAGACCATTGGAAAACACATATTTTCCATGGTCTTAGGAACTGAGACACCTCTCCTCTGTCTCCAGGCGGGTCCGCCCACATGAAGATACACCCACATACAAGTACCTGGAGTGATGACATCATTGTGCCAACCCCATCACATACATCCCGTACAAATACAGGTGTATGTGACATGGTTGGCGCCATAATGTACTTATGCGGACCAGTCACACATATGTAGAGAGCAGCTACTGTGTAGAAAGCAGCTGCTGTGGTGAAAGCAGCTACTCTGTTAAAAGCAGCTACTCTGTTAAAAGCAGCTACTGTGTTGAAAGCAGCAGTATTAGAGGTAAAACGACACTTCATGAATTATAATTACTGGGTAAATGTAAAATCATGTTCTGTAAAATCATCAACTACTGCAAAAAAAAAAAAAATCTGTACCATGGGAACTTAATCTGGATGCTGATCAGTCTTTTTATATTCAGCTGTGCTTGATGTGAATACTGCCCCCTTGTGATAGTAACAGGTATGTAAAAAACAACAACACAGAGAATGGTAAATCATAGGAAACTTTAATGAACTGTATTGACTGAACTATGCCATGTGTCATCTTTAGTATTATTAAAGCTATTGTTATATATCATTTTCATTAGCAAACCATCCCATGACAATGGATCATGTAGAAAAGAATGTTAAGAAAGGAAAATATAGTTAGGACTTTTTACAGTATGGTTTTACCTCAATAATTACAGCAGGAATTGAGAAACCGCAATGTGTTATTTGTTGTGAAGCTCTATCAGCCGAATCTATGAAGCCGAACAAACTAAAACGCCATTTTGATGGCAAGCATCCGAGCTTTGCTGGCAAGGATACCAACTATTTTAGAAGCAAAGCTGATGGACTCAAGAAAGCCAGACTTGACACTGGTGGCAAGTACCACAAACAAAACATAGCAGCCGTTGTAGCTTCATATTTTGTGGCACTCAGAATCGCCAGCGCTATGAAACCTCACACCATTGCTGAGGATTTACTGTTGCCAGCAACCAAAGACATTGTTCGAGTTGTGATCAAAGATGAATTTGTTACGGAATTGAGTGCAATTTCCTTCTCTAAGGACACTGTCCGCAGAAGAATAGCTGACATATCTGCTGATATTCTTGATCTAGTAATCCAGGAAATTAAATCTGCTCCACTTCCAATATTTAGTATCCAGCTTGATGAATCTACAGATGTTGCAAACTGTTCATAGTTACTGGTTTACCTGAGGTACATTAATGATGGCCATTTTAAGATGAGTTTCTTTTTTGCAAACTTCTTGAAACGACAGCTACTGCACATGATGTATTTGACACAGTTGGTTCATCTCTGAAAGAGCATAAGATCTCTTGGGAAAAGGTTTGTGGTGTTTGCACAGATGGTGCTCCAGCTATGCTAGGATGTCGATCTGGATTTCAATGTTTGGTACTGAATGAGTCACCAAAGGTCATCGGAACTCACTGTATGATTCATAGGCAAATATTAGCAATGAAGATGCTGCCACAAGAGTTACAAGAAGTAATGAAAAGCGTCATAAGTTGTGTCAATTTTGTAAAGGCGAGCACTTTAAATAGTTGAATGTTTTTGCAACTGTGCAACGAGTTGGATGCACTGAACAATGCTCTGCTTTTTCATACTGAAGTGAGATGGTTGTTGAGAGGAAAAATTTTAAAACGTGTTTTTGAGCTTCATGATGAACTCAAAACGTTTTTTAATCAGAAAGCAAGACCACAGTTGGAAGCACTTTTCGGCAATAAAAGTGAACTGCAGAAAATAGCTTAC
Source organism: Myotis lucifugus (assembly GCF_000147115.1). Taxonomy (NCBI): domain Eukaryota; kingdom Metazoa; phylum Chordata; class Mammalia; order Chiroptera; family Vespertilionidae; genus Myotis; species Myotis lucifugus. The sequence continues at coordinate 7,354,138 of NW_005871082.1, read as the reverse complement.
TTGGTTGACATCTTTGCCATCTTGAATGAGTTAAATTTATCACTGCAAGGACCAAATGCAACATGCCTCGATTTGTCTGAAAAGATCCGATCATTCCAAATGAAACTTCAGCTTTGGCAAAAAAAAAATGTGAATGAAAATAAAATTTACATGTTGCCTACCTTATCTGCTTCCTTTGAGGAACATGACATTGAACCAGACAAAAGGATTATGATGATAATTTCTGTGAAAGAACACTTGCACATGCTTGCAGATGAAATTTCATCGTACTTTCCAAATCTACCTGACACCCCATTTGCACTTGCCAGAAGCCCATTCAGAGCCAAAGTTGAAGATGTTCCTGAGATAGCACAAGAGGAGTTCATTGAACTTATTAACAACGATGCAGCGAGAACTGATTTCTCTACAATGACAGTTATAAAATTCTGGATCAAGTGTTTGCAGTCATATCCTGTTCTGTCTGAAACTGTGTTGCGCCTTCTTCTTCCATTTCCAACAACATATCTTTGTGAAACAGGGTTTTCCAGCTTGTTGGTTATCAAGTCTAAATACAGAAGTAGACTTGTTGTGGAAGATGATCTTTGTTGTGCTCTTGCAAAGACTGCCCTGAGAATTTCTGATCTGGTGAGAAAGAAGCAATCTCAACCTTCGCACTGACGTTGGCTTTTTACGCATACTGTCGCAAAATGTAGCAATGTAGTTTACTGTTGTTATATTAAGACTGTTACCCATGCTACACTCTGCTTCAAGACAAAATTTCATTTATTTGTAATTAGAAATAAATATTTCACAATATATAATTACATATTGTTTTTGTGATTAATCACTATGCTTTAATTATGTTCAATTTGTAACAATGAAAATACATCCTGCATATCAGATATTTACATTATGATTCATAACAGTAGCAAAATTACAGTTATGAAGTAGCAACAAAAATAATTTTATGGTTGGGGGTCACCACAACATGAGGAACTGTATTGAAGGGTCGCGGCATTAGGAAAGTTGAGAACCACTGCTCTAGTATATACACAAGGGCTATATCAGTAAAACACAAATAAAACAAAACAAAACAAAAATCCCTGCTCTTACAAAAAATATATTATTGGAGGCCTAGGAAACTAAATGAGAAAACTTAAAAGAGTGTACAGACAAGGGTTTCAAGGACTGAGCCCTAAGACAATCCACCGATGAAAGGATGAGAAAGAATAGCCAAGGGTCTAAAAGAAGAAATGTCCTGAGATACAACAGAAAATGTGGGAACTCTTTGTGCTCTATAGCCAGGTATGGTCAGTGGTATTATTGGCCTATTTCTTTTTCTTTTTTAATATATATATATAATGATTTCTGAGAGGAAGAGAGAGGGAGAGAGAGATAGAAACATTAATGATAAGAGAGAATTATTGATCGGCTACCTCCTGCACGTCCCCTACTGGGGATCAAGCCTGCAACCCAGGCATGTGCCTTTGACTGGAATCAAACCTAGGTCCCTTCAGTCTGCAGGCCGATGTTCTATCCACTGAGCCAAACTAGCTAGGGCTTATTGGCCTATTTCAAAAAATCTCCTGGTATTCCTATCTTTTCCCATGGAACTTTGAAGGAGTGAAATATATGCTCTTTTTCTCTCTGTGTCTCTGCATCCTTCCCTCTTCTTATATGAATGTCAGTCATTGGATCCAGTGAGATATCATCATGAAATCATTAAGTTCATTATATCAGTAAGGACCTTATTTCCAAATAAGGTCACATACACAGTGAGATATCATCATGAAATCATTAAGTTCATTATATCAGTAAGGACCTTATTTCCAAATAAGGTCACATACACAGAAATCCGGAGTTAGGAGTGGGCTTTCTCTTTTTAGGGGACACTTATACAGTGTGTTTATGTCCATTTAGACATACGTTTTTTTCCAAATAAAGGAGCTATATTTATTTACATTTTAGTATCAAATATCCAGTGTTTACATGGGAATCAGTAAACACTTGTTAAAAAATATTTTATTCAAGATATAACAACTTTTTCTAAGTAACAGCTTATATTGTAATAATCAGGATTTTTTTTATTATTATGGATTTACTACTTAAATCTATTACCTTAAAATAACTTGTATGGTGGTTTTTTTTCTATCTTCCTTATCCTCAATATTTTGAAGTGCACATTAAAAAAATCTTTGTCAAAGTCAGATATGATCTTCAGTATGAATGGAAAGAACAAATCAAATAATTACCTAAAATTTTGAATAATTATTTGCCTTTTCTCCTAACAGTAATCATCAGTCCATTTAGCAAAGAACCTACCATCATGGTGTCTCTTTCATTTAACCTTCCTTTGTCCTCAAGCATATTGCTTGGTGTGCTTTGTTAATTTATTTCCTCTCTCTTATGAAAAGTTCTGTTTCTTTTCAGAAAAGATAATAATGAGTTTTCTGTAACATGCAGTTCCTGTTGTTAGGTAATTATTCTGTCTGGAAAAATATATTATAATAGATTTCTCACAAAAGAGCCAGTCCACACAAGGCTTTTTACTATAGAAATCACCAGTCTCAGGAAAATGGGAGAATTTAAGGCAGAAATGAACATTCTCTATATACCTAGTCCTTGGCTACAATTCAGGAATCTAGCCCATAAAATCAGTTAAGGAAAAATGGAAGAAAGCTATATGATGAAAAGCTTTTAATCTATCACAAGTGAAACAAAAGTAGTGGTCAAATTAATAAATTACAGCTTTAATTATAATGCTGTAATTATATAATTTCATTATATCTTTTTGTCTAAGAGGATTCTATTTATATGATGAGTTAGCTGAAAATATGTATTATCAGCATAAAATAAAGCAAAGGTAATAATATCAGACTATTATTTTTCTACTTCATAAAAAACTTGCTTCCAATTCAGTTAAATACCTCTAAATTCTAAACCTGTAAGTCCTTCCTAAAATGATGATACCTATATATGTTTCCTCTCATTCGTATACCCATTTACTTGATAGATTGTGTGAAAGTTATTTTTCACAGAGAAATAAAAGTTAAAAAGTAGAGACAACATTGGCCAGGTCCTACCTGTTTTAAAATCTAATATTATGAGTAATAGGTTTCAATTTGTAATTTGATATGCATAAGAAACGGTTAATAGTAAATCGATATTCCAAGTTGATATATTAAAAAAAAATTATGTTAAAATAATTGCAGTCCTAGCTGGTATGGTTCAGTTGGTTGTGCATCATCTCATGCACTGATAGGTTGCCAGTTTCCTTCCTGGTCAGGGCACCTCCCCGGGTTGTGGGCTTAAACCCAGCAGGGAGCATACAGAAGGCAGCCAATGGATGTTTCACTCTCACATGGATATTTCTCTCTCTCTCTTTTCCTCTCCTTTCCCCTCTCTCTAAAAACAAAATTTTTTTAAAAAAAATCTTAAAATAATGACTCACAAGAAATTGCAAAAATAGCACAGTGAGTTTATGTGAATTTTTCATCCAGGTTCTCTCAAAGATAATATCTTAAATAAGCATAGTGCATTGCCAAAACCAGGAGACTGACATTTGTATAATACTATTGAGTACACTACAGATTCTATTTTGATTTTACCAGTTTTTAAATGAAAATTCATTATTTTTTGGTATAGAAATCTGTAATACTTTATCATATGTGTAGATTTGTGTGAGCACCACTCAATCAGGATATGGATCTGTTCCATCACAAGAAGAAAAGCCCTTTATGCCACACCTTTACAGGAACACCCACTCTTTCCCTAACTCCTGTTAACCACTGATTGAATTTCCTTCACTAAATTTTATTTAAAGATTATTACACAAATAGAATCCTATGGTATGTAATCTTATGAGAATGGTTTTCTCACTCAGTGAAATATCCTCGAGATCCAATCAAGTTGTACGTATCAAAAGTTTGTTTCTTTTTATTGTTGATTCTATTTCATTTTATGGATATACCACAGCCCAGTTCACCATTCACCCATTGAAGCACATTTGGCTTGTTTCCAACATTTTGGCTATTACAAATAAAAGTGCAAAGAACATTTCATGTTCAGGTTATGTGCGGACATTAATTTTAATTTTTCTAAGATAAATACGCAGAAGTGTGATTGTTGGGTTGTATGTTTAGCTTTATAAGACTAGAGGCACAGTGCACAAAAATCTGTGCACTCGGTGCGGGGGGAAGGGGGGGTCCCCTCAGCCCTCTCACAGTCTGGGACCCCTTGGGGGATGTGCACCTGGTGGCTTAAGCCTGCTCCCTGGGGAATTGGGCCTAACCTGGCAGTCAGACTTCCCTCTGGCAGCCCGGGAGCCCTCGGGGGATGTCCACTTGCCAGTGGGGAGCAGGCCTAAGCTGCAGTTGGACATCCTTAGCGCTGCTGAGGAGGCGGGAGAGGCTCCCACCACCGCCGCTGTGCTGGCAGCCGTCAGCCTGGTTTGTGGCTGACCAGAGCTCCCCTGGGAGTGCACTGACCACCAGGGGGCAGCTCCTGCATTGAGGGTCTGCCCCCTGGTGGTCAGCATGTGTCATAGTGACCAGTCATTCCCAGTCGTTCTGCTGTTAGGGTCAATTTGCATATTACCCTTTTATTATATAGGACATCAAACATTTTTCCTATTAAATTAAGTTTAGCTTTTTAATAAACTGCCAAATAACTTTGCCATTTTATGTTACCACAAGTAGTCTATGAGAGTCACATCATCACTAGCACTTGATATTATGTGTACAAACTTCTTAAAAACACAGTAAGGAAATAGAGATAACTTAGAAAACTGAAGAACATTGTTAGGGTTTTGAAATGTTTTAAAAAAGTATTCTTTCTTTAATGTACAGCATGCTTTCAAGGGAACTTAGCATATTGGCTAATACTCTGTAGCAATATCTTTGATGTATGCATGTGGCATTTGCCCTTTAATTACTGACTTTTTCAGCTAACTGGTTTTAGGTATTAAAAACATTTATACCAATTTTTCTCTAAAATAAAAGGCAATTTTCTTCTGAGAAATTATTTTAAAACACTGCACCATATACCTAATTATAACATAAATCAGCACTGTTTAATTTATGCAGTGTCACCCAACAGAAAAAATGTTTTTGAAGACCGAGTGAGCAATATAACAAGCTACATTTAAAGGCAACATCATCAAACACATTTTAACTTCAGTTAGGATTTTTTAGCAAGAACTCCCAACTAAATTATGCTTTACCTAAAGACTGGAAATTTTATGAGGCACTATTATATTTAAAGAAGGGCGATTGGGGAAAAAAATGCCAAAATGGTTATTGAAGTAAAGGTGTAGGATGTAGTTGATTACATCATGTCGTATTTACAGAAACAAGACATTTTAAGAGTAATCAATAGATTCAGAGAAATTAAATCATTGTACCTAGATTCATAGTATGGATTAAACAATGGCAACATTTTCTCATTTTATATGCAATCATTTAATTTTATAAATTAAAAATAAACCTGCAAAAGTGATAAAACAACACATAATTACATTGTTGATAATTAATGAAAATTGCTTGAATTTCATTTACAGTTGATGTTTTCTTCTCCAAGATCATTTAATTTTAGACACAGGGATGTTTAAAATTTAGATCTCAGAGATCTATATTAAACCAAGAACAGAAACATTGTTTATGAGGATTGAGACTTCTGTTATATTAAAACTAGAGGCCCAGTGCACGAAATTTATGCACTGGCGTAGGAGAGTCCCTCAGCCAAGCGTGCACCCTCTCGCAGTCCAGGAGCCCTTGCTCCATACCACCCACCTGATCACTGTTCCTTACTGCTCAGCTTGCTGCTCCTTAGCGCTGCCATGGAGGCTGGAGAGACTCCTGCCACCGCGACTGTGCTCACCAGCCATGAGCCCAGCTTCTGGCTGAGTGGCGCTCCCCTTGTGGGAGTGTACTGACCACCAGGGGGCAGCTCCTGCATTGAGCATCTGCCCCCGGTGGTCAGTGCGTATCATAGCGACCAGTCATTCTGGTTGTTTTGCTATAATGATCACTTAGGCTTTTATTATATAGATTAGAGGCCTGGTACACAAAATTTGTGCATGGAAGGGGGAGGTCCTCAGCCTGGCCTGCACCCTTTCCAATCTGGGACCCCTTGGGGGATATCCAACTGCCTCTCGCAATATGAGACTGCTGGTTCTTAACTGCTCGCCTGCCTGCCTGCCTGCCTGATCGCCCCTAACCCCCTCTGCCTGACTGTCTGCCTGATCGCCCCTAACCACCTCTGCCTGCCTGATCACCCATAACTGCTTCTCTGCTGGCCTGACCACCCCTAACCGCCTCTGCCTCGTCCCACACCTGGGACCCAGGATTTTCTTCTCTGGCTGCTCGCAGTCACCTGGGACCCGGGCTTCCGTCCCTCTGGCCAGCCACAGGCACCCAGGACCAGGGCTGGCTTTGCCCAGGCTGGCCGCAGCTGCAGTGGACCATGGGCAGGTAGCTTTGCCCGGGCTGCAGCCTCAGGCGCTGGTGCCCAGGACTGCAGAGCGGGCGGCTTGTCCCTCTCCTGGGCTGCGGCCCCAGCCACTGGTGCCTGGGACCACAGGGCAGGAGGCTTGTCCCTCTCCCAGGTCGTAGCCTGGCTGGTCCCCATTCCTCTCTCACAAGCTCATTTGTGCCTGGCTGGTCCCCATTCCTCTCTCCCCAGTGTTGAGTGTCTGAGCTATTAAGGCGTGATGGCATGAGGGTGTGACAACTATTTGCATATTAGCTCTTTATTATATAGGATGATTGGTCAATCCAAGATAAGGAAGTGGTACAATGTCTAGGTGATCAGCACATCACCTGGGCAAATTAGTTTCCCTGTGCCTCAGTTCTATCATCCTAAATAAGAGGAGAATAGCAATGCATTCCCTTTAGTTTGTTGTGAGGATTTCATATGTTAGCATGTGTAAAGCACTTGGAAAAATGCCTGGCATAAAGAAGTGCTACATAAAAATGAATGGCTATAATCATTATTTCAAATCATATTAATGCAGCAGATTTATCCACCAGAATGTTTCATGGAGCTGGCCTATCTTCCATGCCATTTCTATTAGGGGCATCATAGCACTGTTGCCATCAATTACATTAAAGTATCACCCCAGAAAACAAGTTAGGAGCAGCCCTTTATATGTCATTTCTACTGGAAATATAGATCAGAACATTATGTAAAGCATATGATTGCCTAACCATATACCTAAAAACTAAGCTGCACACCTAAAAACAATACAAAATAAAATTGAAAGGGGAAAAAAAAGAATCAGTGTAGCTTGTGAGGACAGAAAATAGCTAAAGCCTCTTTCAAATGCTAGAATGAGACAAAGCAACTGGAGGAGTCCCAGCTAGAAAGAGAGATAAAAAGATTTAGTTACTTTTATTGTTGTCTGTCCCTATCCCAGGTGACCAGGACTCTTGGGGTGGAGTAAAGGGAGGCCCAGCACGGAAGACTGGCGTCAGATCTGCGCTATAGTCAGCTCCTCGGGGAGTGTCCTGGCTTAGTGTGCAAACACACTCCCACTCTTCACAGCAGCCACTTCTGCTGCTGGGGACTCTAAATCAGCGCTAAGGAAACACTCCCACCTCCACCGCAGGGCTCTTCCTCATGCCGCAGGGCTTCCTCAGCTCTCTTTTATCTGTGAATATTCTCTCTTGCATCTCCTGGTTTCCAGAAACCCAGTAAATGCCTCTGATTGCCAGTGAGCCCGCCATTCCCACACCTGCTCAAAGCAATGGAGCTCCCCTCAATGATGCACATTAGAACACAGTAGACATTTCATTGTAAACTAGTCTGACAATACATGGGCACCTTTTTCTCTCTTTAACCAGAAGCCTGCAAATATTCTTTCCCCTGATATTCATTATATTTAAATCCTATAAGACTATTTACTGGTATTTAAAAAACATTTACTGACTTCCTATATGATACACACAAGCAACCAAATCATTAAATTCAATGTGATACACACTGAATTATAGAGGTTGAGATTATAGAGGTTGAGAAAATAATGTTCAAGGTTGATTTCTTGGATAGAGAAGATGCTTCAACTGGATTTATCAGACAGATGAGGTAATGATGAGGTAAATGGGGGAGAGGGGGCAATATGTGCAAAGCTAGTGAGGTGTGAAATATTGTACAATGTTATGGAAGTAGTAATAACATACCAAAGCGTTAAGCTCTGTCTTTAGTATTTGGCAAGAATCTGCTGCTCAATGTTGTCTTTAGGCTTTGGACCAAGAAACTGTCAAATAGACACATCAATGTCATGTCTGTCATACCTGAACTTGTGTGTCATTAATAATGCTGTGATTGCATTTCTAAGATCATGATCATCAGCCCCCAAACATCAGCGATACAATCAAAACAACACACTTGGGTTTAGAGTTAATATCAGAATAGTCACATTCCAATACATATTAGCATTTTGGATATAATTAGCAGTAAAATCTCTTTAGGAATAATTTTGCCCAGATGATTATCAGTTGAACTATAAATGAGTGTTTATCATTGCAAAAGTGAAGTGTCCAACGATGGAATATTGTCAATTAACTACAAAAGTAGTTAGATAGATTGATTGAAAAATACCAAGAAGTTACCAAGCACAATGACTTTAGAAGAAAAACATATCCTTTTTGAGTGAACTATGTTTAAATAATTTTAACTTATAGTAAGATTGATGCATCAAAATTTGGTTCTTCATGAGTGTTTATTGTTTTAGCATTTGTACCACCAAATATAACTTTTAAATGTTTAGTCATTTAAAATCAGTGACTTTAAGAATTTTTAAGAAAATAAATTGAAAATTCTTTTAATCTGGAGAGGATGAATTAACACTCTATCAACATTGTCATCTAAATTTTTTACAAAAAGAACTCCAATATCATACACACCACTTAAGAGAATTCATATTTTATCCAGATTTTATGCAGCCCTAAAGCATAAAGTATATAAACAAGCATTAGAAAATGGAAAAGAGAGGAGAAACAGATAATTTATATATAAAAGAGAGGAGAAAGAGATAATTCACCTAAGACAGTGTTAAAAAATCATCACAAATAGGTGGTAGTGTTCCAATTGCAATTAAAGTTTATTTCTTGCTCATGTACCGATTCACAGAGGGTGTTCTTAGCAGACAGCTCACTCCCATATAGTGATTTAGTTGCCCAGACTTTCCACATTTTGGCTTCCCTGTTCCCCTAGAGACATGCGATTATCTGTTTATAGCCAGAGAAAGGAGCGAGAGAGCAGTGTTGAAGGGAGGAGACACACTTATTTCTTAAGTTCTTGACCTGAAAATCATATATAACACTTGATATATTTTCCTGTTGTGCATAAAATGGTGATATTTTAAAATACACTACCTTTTTATAACTTACATTGAATATTGGTACATGCATAGAAAATAAGAATTTTTTTTTCTTAGCTTGACAGCTTTGAGGTATAATGATATTACAGACTATATGTTGGTGTCCTTTCAAAATCTATAGGTTGAACCCTTAACCTCAATAGGATGGTATTAGGAGGTGAGGCGTCTGGGAGGTAATTAGGTTTAGATGAGGTCATGAGGGTGAGACCCTATGATGGAATTAGCGTTCTTGTTCACAAGAGGAACATACTAGAGCTTGCTATCTTCACCATGCGAGGTACAATGAGAAGATGGCTATCAGCAAAATCAGAACTAGGAATGGGATTAGCTGGCACCTTGATCTTGGGCTTCACAGCCTCCAGAATGGCAAAAAAATAATTTCTGTTGTTTAAGCCACCCAGTTGACAGTATTTTGCTCTGGGAGGAGCTGACCAAGACAGAAATTAGTACTGAGAAGTGGGATGCTGCTGTGACCAATATCTATAAATGTGAAGCAGCTTTAAAACTCGGTAATAAGTAGACACTGGAAGAGTTTTGAAGTGCATGCTGGAAAAATATGTTATTGCTGTGAAGGGAATTTTAAAGGGAATTCTGTTGAAAACTCAGAATGAAAAGAGAACTCTGGAGAAAACTTCAAGTTTTTTTTTGTTTGTTTGCTTTTTTTGGGGGGGGATACCTAATATAAATAATCATGTAAAGAATCTTGGTATAAATAAGGATGGTTAAGGCCATTCTGGTGTCTCAGACAGAAAAGAGAAACATGTTATTTAACTGGAAACAGGCTAAAGGTAATCTTTGTTATAAAATGGCAAGAACTTGGCTGAAGTATGTTTGTGTCTAGTGTTTTGTTAAAGGTGAAACTGGTGAGTGATAAAATTGGATATTTAGTTGAGATTTCATTATTTTCTTTCTTATGAATTTAGTGGGGTGAATAAAATTATGTAGGTTTGAGATGTACATCATCTGTGTTTTGGATTGCGTGTTCACCACCCCAAGTCAAGTCTCCTTCCATCACCATTTATCCCTCCTTTACCTTTTTATTCCTCCTCCCATAGTTGACATTTCTAAACAAAGTGTTGAAGAAGTGGCTTAGTTCCACCTGGTTGCTTATAGCAAAATGCAAGGAGAGAGAAATGAATTGAAGAAGAAATTGGTAAGAAAAAAGAAACCAGGACATAAAAGATGTGGGCAATTCTCAGCCTATCCATGTTACAAATAATGCAAAAGCACATTCTGAAGAGAGCAGTAAGACTATGGCCCAGCAACCATGGACATAAACCACTGCCTTAGCCACTGCAGAAGGAAAACTATCCTTTTGAACTGAAAGAGAAGAAGATAGGATGGAATAAAGGGAGATTTTCAGACTTAGAATTTACAGGACAGGATTATAAAGCCATCTGGTTGCAAACTTGCATTATTCTTCAAGAAAAGTGAAAAGTGCCTCAAAGGCAATTCAGAGGTCATTAGGACCACTGCCTATGTTTCAATAAGTCAACAGAAGCTGTGGGAGTTACGATGCTTGGAGCCATTGGTGTGTGATTCCCCACACAGAAGCCCCAAGGACATGTCCCCCATCCAAGAGCCTCTGATGGACAGGGTTACTCAGAAGGTTGGTAATGGCCCAGAGCCATAAAGGTGACATGGCCACTTCAGTGGGCCTAGGAGGCATAACATGGAGCTAAAGAGGACTGTTCTCAAGTTTAAGACCTAATGGGATTTGTCTTGCTATGATTTGGATTGCCACTCTTTCTCTCTTCTTCTCCCTTTTGTCCTGAAATTTCTGTACTATATTTGCCCACCATTGTATTTTATAAGCTCATACATATTTGGTTTTACAAGTTTATAGCTGGAGAGGAATTTTGCTTCAGAATGAATCCTGTCTCAAGTCTCACCCATATCTAATTTAGATGATATTTAGATGAGACTTTAAACTGTAGACTTTAAAGTTAAATCTAGAATGAGTTCAGATTTTGAAGACCATTGGGATAAAATTAATTTATTTCACATGTGAGAATACAAAATTTAGAGGGTCTGAGGCAGAATGTTATGGACTGGACATTTGTGCCCCTCTATCCCCCCAAAACCACATGTGAACATTAACACCTAAGGGATATATTAGACTGTGGAGCCATTGGAGATAATTCAATACAGATGAGGTCATGAGGATGATGTCCCTAGGATAGAATTAGTGTCCTTATAAGAAGAGAAAGAGGGCTCAGTCTCTCTGCCATCCTATATAATAAAAGGCTAATATGCAAATAGACTGAATGGCAGAACAACCAAACAACCAGTCGCTGTGATGTGCGCTGACCACCAGGGGGCACACGCAGAACATGGTGGGCATTGGCCACAGTGGGATGGTGGAGCAAGTGATCAGGGGTGCCAGACCAAGGCAGAGTGCCAGTTGCTGTCATCAGGGAGAGCCTCTGGTGGTTACTGAAAATTCTTTGCTCCCACACGCTACGGTCCCACCCGGCACTCACACCTGCTGCCAGCGCTGGCCCCACTTGCACCTGCTGCTGGCGCTGGAGCCACTGCTTGCACCCGCTACTGGCCCCATGCTGTCAGAGGGTGCAAGTGGTGGCTGCCAGCCCCAATTACCCCTCAGGGCTTCTCCACCTCCCCCTGCTCCTGAGGGACGATCTGGACTGGCATCCACCTCTTGCACCTGCTGTCGGCAACTGCCCCGCTCGCATCTGCTGCCGGCACCAGAGGCGCAGCTCACACCCACTGCTGGTGCCGACCCCGCTCGCACCCACAGCTGGCGCCAGAGCAACCACTTGCACCCACTGACAGCGTGGGGCGATTGGGGCCAGCACCAGCAGCGGCTGTGAGTGGGGCCGGCTCCTGTCAGTGTGTGGGAGCGGAGGCGGCAGGAGCGGGGCTGCTGGCAGACAGTGGGCTGGGGGCTGTGGTGGGAGGGGCTGGGCGGGGGCGTGGAGGATGGGCTGAGACACAGCATCACAGCCCACAGTTCCTATCAAGGTGCACAAATTCATGCACTGGGCCCCTAGTGTGAAAATAAAATGAGAAGGCCCCTATCTGCAAACCAAGAAGAAGGTTTTCACCAAAAACTGAATCAGCCAGCACCTTGATCTTAGACTTTCCAGTCACCAGATCTGTCAGAAATAAATTCCTGTTGTTTAAGTTGCCCAGTCTATAGTGCTTGTTATAGCAGCTGGAGGTGACTACAACAAATAAATTCAACTTCCTTCATGATTTATTGAGAGATAACTGACTATTGGATTTCCTAGAGCCAACAAGAGAGTGATTCAAATGGACGGGGTATTTTTACAATGGAAAATCAATACAAAAGTGTCATGGAATTGTTACTGGCTGTGAATGATTTAGTGATCACCAGCATGCAATGTTTTGTGCATATCCTTCAGTTGAATGTTCAGGAAATATTTATAGAACAGCTTATATGTAACAGAATTAATGACCAAAGTGCAAAGTTGAGTGACTACTTTCAGCATAATTTTTCTATATTAAAGAACTATATGACATTCAGGATAGATTGGATCATGCTTGTTCTATTCTAACATTGGCTTTTTAGAAAGAAATGAAGAACAAATTGGTCATTATTGTTGAAGAGGATTCTTGAATGTAAATTGTATTTCCTGCTCCTGATATTATTTACTGCTAATGGTTAATTGAAGATCAAGTAGTTTCTTTCAAGTAACCAGGACTGATATAACTTCAGAGTGTAAGTATATTTTCCTTGATTTCTATTGTAGAGCTGCTATCAATCCATTGCAAATATCCTACCTAATAAAAAGGGAATATGCTAATTGACTGCCATGCCCTCAAAGACAGTGGTGCCCACAGCCAATAAGGAGGGAATATGCTAATCGTCTGCCATACCCTCAAAGATGGCGGTGCCCACAGTCACAAGATGGTGGCGCCCATTCTCCTCAGCCTCACCAGGGTGGCAGGCATGTGGCAAGGCCAGGCCTGCTGGGCCTGTCTCCAGAGTCCCCCAGTTCCCTCAGCCCCCAGCCACCAAGGGCTGGCCCGAAGTGCAGGCAAGCCTCAGATGGCAGCTGCCCAGCCACCAGGGCCACCCAAGGCTCAGGTAACCAGGGCCTGCTGAGGCTTGCACTGCTGGCAGTGGCAGCAGCAGAGGTGTGATGGGGGCATTGCTTTCCCAATCTCCGGGTTGCCTCCCGCCCCTGAGGGCTCTCGGACTGTGAGAGGGGTCAGGCCAGGCTGAGGGACACCCCTGCCCCTGTGCATGAATTTTGTGTACTGGGCCTCTAGTATTGTAATAAGTGTACATGGTGTGAATGCTGGCAGGTGAACCTTAATGTATTGCTTTGTTATCTTAAAATCAACTACCTTAAACTACCTTAAATTTTTTCTTAAATTTCTGTAGAAGTCTTTTTAATTAATTTTTAAAAATGAATAAAACAAAATGTTGAATGAAGATAATTATATTAGATATGTACCTGAAAATTATTAAAAATCACTTTATTACATAGTTTGTTAAGCTTCGTTTTAGGAGCATATCAATGAAAGGTCTGAAACTCACGAGTCATGTCTTCCAGTCTAGAAGTAGAATAGTGATAAAACTATCTATACCTTACTTAGTCATCTCAGAGGGAAAGACAGTATACTAACTAGGACACAACATCATTAGTACCCAATCATGGGGAAGTCAAAATAAAATCTGACTCTTCCTCCAACCTCAAAGGGAAATGAAGGACTATTTATTCCTAAAGTCTCTGTGTAACACATAGACTATAGGACTAATCCACTAGCATCTGAGAGTGCTAAGAAATTATTGTTCTTACATGATAATGTGAAACATTTTAAATTTATCTACTTAATATTTTGATACAACTGCTATAATTAATACTGATGAAACTTTAGGTTTATTTTGGTAAATTAGAAATTAATTTTATCTATGATGCTGGTATTTGGCTTCTGTCTTGGTTTATTCTGAATATTGATGTTAATACTTAGCCTTTCATAATAGGCTAAAGTGCATATTGGTTGTGCTTCTCTTTACAAAGGAGTGTCTGATTAAAGAAAAAAATATTATTATGAAAGTATACAGAAGCTAAAATACAGAGGGTTTTGCAGGTCTTATAAGAGTTTGGAATGAATCTTCTGCATAATGGTGAAGCTAAATAAAGAGTTTAATGTTATAAGAGAAACAAGAATAGATATACCTTTGGAAAAATCCATTCACATTTATTCTTTTGGTAGTAATAAAGATATATTTGAACTGTGTTGCTTGGAACTGGAGTACTTTTTGAAGGACACCCACCAACCCCAAATTCTAAATTTTTGGTCAAAATGCTATGACAGAACACAATAATTCAAAAGTTTTATGTCAAAGCTCAAAAATATTGTGTACTATTGATTTCTAGATATATAATATTACTCTAGATCTGTAGTTTTCTAATCACTGCCACGAACATCAGTGGTTCAACTAGATGTTTGAAGGCAGAAATGGAGTCAGGAAATTGTCTCCCTGACAAGAGTTCCATTTCAAGATGCATATCCTATGTAATAAAAGTCCAATATGCAAATTGACCAAACGTGGAACCACTGGTCGCTATGACATGCACTGACCACCAGGGGGCAGATGCTCAATGCAGGAACTGCCCCCTGGTGATCAGTACGCTCCCACAAGGGGAGTGCTGCTCAGCCAGAAGCTGGGCTAACATCTGGCGAGCGCAGCGGCGGTGGCAGGAACCTCTCTTGCCTCATTGGCAGCGCTAATGATGTCTGACTTCCGGCTTAGGCCCCTTCCCCCTGTCAGTCAACATCCCCTGAGGTCTCCTGGACTGTGAGAGGGTGCAGGCTGGGCTATCCCAAGTCCATCCATAGCCTCACAAAATTTCCTGTCATTATTCTATTCTCTTGGAAGTGTGCCCTGGGTCTTCCCTCCCTCATCTGCTGAGCTTTTCTGAATTCACACCTCTGTCTATTTCAGCGGTTCTCAACCTGTGGGTCGCGACCCCTTTGGGGGTCAAATGACCCTTTCACAGGGGTCACCTAAGACCATTGGAAAACACATATATAATTACATATTGTTTTTGTGATTAATCACTATGCTTTAATTATGTTCAATTTGTAACAATGAAAATATATCCTGCATATCAGATATTTACATTACGATTAAAAACAGTAGCAAAATTACAGTTATGAAGTAGCAAGGAAAATAATTTTATAGTTGGGGGTCACTACAACAGGAGGAACTGTTTTAAAGGGTCACGGCATTAGGAAGGTTGAGAACCACTGGTCTATTTCCTTGGCTGTAAGGATTATTTTCAAAGAGTGGTAGACACCCCTACTGCCTCTAACTGGGTGGATTTACTGCTATAATGTTAATTGTTTGGAATTCTACTTTTCTAGTCTCCTTATTTGATGTAATAGATTGTTTATATAATGAAAGGTTTATTTTTGTGTATATATAGACAAAACTAGGAATATTCCCTCCAAATCTGGTATTTCCTCAAATGTAATCAGAAAGTATTAGTTTGACAGCACTGTGCATGAACAGTTATATTTCTGACTACTATTTAGTCATTAGTAAAGTCATATTATACTTTTTTATAGTAGACAACTTTGGTCTCAGTTGAAATGTAAAAGTAGGGCTTCGGTTGTGACTTGAAAATACTACTAATAATATCCCCAAATGTAACATACTTTACCACCCAAAAATATATGGTATGCACAGGAAACTTATAAAATAGGTTTTATAATATTAAATTAAGCTTAATATGATCTAATACACAATGTTTGCCAATCTGATAAAAGCCAAAAATAGAATAGTAGAACTGGTAGTGATCCATGTTGGATTTAGAAATAAGTTTTAATATTCCTTGTAACCTTGAGATTTAAATAAACTTTTTATAATACATCCCTGTTGAAAAGAGTCCATGTCTCTGAATCAAGATATCAAAGCAGACATATGGCCTCAGTTGCCAAAAAGTGACAGAGTTTTGGACATTCCACATGTCTGAATGATGGCCTCATCCAACTTCACAACATCTGCTTTTGGTAAAGGTCTTGTAGTCTTGTAGTACATGGCAGATGTTTCATAGAAGAGAGAGAATTCTGGTCAAAACAGAATTATCTGTAATTCTGATGTAAATTATATTCAGGAGTTCAACCCTATTGCATATGTAATCACTACAAGATTATTTATTCAAAAGTAATACATTTCTATGTGCTAGTCTTCAAAATCCCTGGTCTCAGTCAGTGATGGTAGCATTTCACAAGTAAATGGATAATCACATACTGTGTGGCAATAGACATGACAGAGCTATATACAAATTACCAAGGGAGAAGTAAGAAGGGGTTCCCAGCCTAGATTTGAAGTTTCTATAAGTAATTTCTGAAAAAGATAATTTAAAATCAAGAAACACAACCAAAAATAGACTCACAGAAGCTCAACAAAGGATCTTTGGCAACATCTGGTTCAACCTCATTTTATAAACAAGAATGTTGATGTGTAAAAAGATAATATAGTAACTTAATTAAGAGATTGATTATAGAACTAAGAACTTTATTACTGACTTAGCTTTCCTGGAACCTTTATGTATTTAGCAGCCAGTTATGTGAAGTTGCTCTGCCCCAGCTTAATGTCTAGATTGGTAACTGCATATCGTGTTGAATGTTTCAAACATAATGGTCGAATAAGTGTGGGATTATGCCATACAGAAATGGCTGGGGCCTACTCTGTAGTTGGTGGTTGCTACTTAGAGGAACTGATGAACACATAGCATTGTCTTTGCTTCAGAAAGGATTTACTACCACACTTGTGTTGAGAAGTTTTGTATGCGGGTAGTTTTCATCACGCGCTAACAGGTGGCACGTGGCGCGGGCCATTTTTGCTAATTTTTTGCGCAAATGGCAACGTTCAGTAAAATTACGATAACCTTAGTTTACGTATTTATACGTTACCCGCATTCTACCGCTAGTCTATAAAAAAACGTATTAATACGTGTCCCGCGCTCTACTTACTCCCAGTCAACGTAAAACGTATAAATACGTTTCCCGCATTCAATGTGTTTTAATTACCAATTCTGCTACAAACCAAGAGGGCAAGAAGCAAAAGGACTTTCAAACAGAATAGTAGGACTTCCCCATAGTCAGATAGGAACTCCTAATGGAAGACTTCGCTGAAATGCAGAAAACTGTGTCCAGGGTGGGGAATCACTCTATGTGTAGAAAAGAAGAAAGCTTTTGCAGAAGCACATAGTGATGCCTCAGAGGAAAATTGTGGTCTTGCTCTATAAAAGTTGCCTTATGTTTCTTGGCAGAGGAAATTATGAACAGGGAAGAAAGAAAGACACAAAGAATAAAAGAAAGAAGAGCAGAACAGCACTGTAAGGGTCTAACGCAATTGACGCCTGAAGCAGGAGTGATCACTGAAGCAAATGAAAGATGCTTCCAGCTTATCAGAAATATCCAGGCTATCAATATTATAAGACTGAGTGTTCACAGGTAGCAGTTTCTAAACCCTGGCTTAATATTTACTAACCAGGAAATTTCACGCATGACAGAATTGCTTCAAGCTTCAAGGATAATCTGAAAATTGTTAGGTGAGTTGCAATTACTTCTAAATAATTTCTCCCCAATTCAAATTCTCAGATTGGAATAAACACACTTTTAAATAAGGTCATCTGAATTCACAAATTAAATAAACTACCGTAAAAGTATTGTTTCATTGACATATTGGGGTTGGGGAAATGAGGCTAATTGAATATATAAATAATTTGAATTTGTCATAAACATACTTTGTTTTTCTTCCATTCATATCGTGGAGGAAATGTTAGTCTTGGTGGTTATATCAAAAAATATAGCCAAGTAAGCACTGCTGACAGTTTCTTACATGATTCATCACCTTATAGGGCACCTATAGGTTTCCCACAAGAACTTTCACCTAAGAAATACAGCATTGCTACTAGGAAGTGAAGGGAAGCATCTTATGTGACCCCAAAATATGTCACTTTGCCATGTGGATTATTTTGAACTCAAGGCAATCAAGACACTGAAGGCTCAAAGGAGACTTTTACCTTTCTCTTAAGTACATAAAAAAACTAGATAAGGGGCTTTGCTCAGAGAAAGAGAGCTATTGCCAGAGGTAACTATTATCCGAATTCCCTACCTATATGGCAAGGCAAACACCTAATTACCAAACATCTTCTCTTATTGTCCTGTCAAGTGCCCTCCTCCCCTTTGAAGCTCCAGTCTGCTATTCCATCCCTTCCCTCAGGATGGCACATAAGCCTTAACTGCCCAACTTGCCCTTGGGTTTCATATTTCTATGGGGCTCCCGTAAATACATAATTTAATTTCACCTCCTATTGATCTGTTTTATGTCAATTTGATTATTAGACCAGCCAAGGAGCCCAGAAGGTAGAAGGAAAATGTTCCATCCCTACAGGAGCTCAGTTATTAAAGTAATAGAATTGAGAATTCTGAAGAGATCTCCTTGAGTGCATCAATGTATTCAGAGAAAAGAGGGTCTCAATCAGAAAACTGGGAGCCTGCAAGCATGATTTGCAGAAGCAAATATCAGTAAATCCATTAAAGCACAATTCAAAGGTTCTTCTGGAAAGAAAACCTTCATCGAAGTATTTATGGTGCTATTGGTAAGCCATTCCTGGAGAGAGGAAGGCCACCTCAAGCTAATTCTGTTCACATAAGTAACACATTCGTTTCATTGCAGGCAATTCTAACAGGATTGACATCAGAACAAGAGGCATTTAAAGGATTAGCATAAGAATGGTACTAAACAAAATGTGGTCCCATCTATAGAAATTCCTACTGTGAAAATAAAAGATTACTTTTGCTTAAAAAGTACAGCTCTATGTGGCAGCCATCATATACAATAAATTATGATTTGGCTATGTGAATTTTTGGTTTGTGTTTTTATGAGGAAAGAGTTGGTTCTCAATTTGTTGACATATCAAGTTTCTGACCATGAAAATCTGAGCATCAGGTCTTGCTGAAGTACCTCCCCCAAGGTAGGTAAGCTGGCCTCTTCCAAAAATATCCAGATCAAACTAATTTCTCATTATGCCACTCGTATTACCCTCATCTTTATGGGAAACATATTACAGGTGTTTAGTTATTATTCAGTCTCTTGGTTTGAAAGCTTCTTAATAAGCTGTTTTCCCCAAACTTCTAACAACTCAAAACTCTTTAGCTTCTTACTTACCAATCTGCACTGGGATGTCTAAAAGCATCTCTAAATTAATCGGTTTAGAACATAAATCTTGATTTTCTCTCCAAAGGTTCCAATGCTCTGTCTCTCATACACTCTTCCCCATTAAGGTAAATGCCACCCTTTCATTCACTTGCTGAAGCCTAAAAGCTGGGAGTCTATCCTTGATTCCTCCCTGACCCCTAAGCCAAACCATCACAGAAATGTGTTAACTGCTCATCCCAAATATTCATCAAATGAATCTATTTACTCCACTACTACCCCAATCAGCTCTCACTTTTATCCTAAATCTACTAACTGACCCATTAGTCTTCTATTCCCCCTCTCTGTTATAGACTGAATGTTTACGTCCCTGCCCCCGAATTTCATAGGTTGAAATTCTAACCACCAATGCGGTAGTACTGAGGTAAAGCTTTTGGGAGGTGTTTTGAGTTTCTCTCAAATGATTTAGTATTATATTTAATAAAATGTTCAACATACAGTGGGTTCTAACCACCATATTTCAGAGAGCACTTCATTTTTCAAGATTTAACCTCTGACAAGAAAAACAGTTCCTCAAGGGATCTAAAAAGGGCCTATAAAAGGATGCCATTTATGCCCAAATTACATCAGTGCCTTCATCCTAAACACAAGAAAGGGATTTGTCCAGGAGAAGATGAAAACATAGCAAACAATATTCCTGTTCCTTTGTGTGACAAAAACTAAGAGAAACCCTAAAACCAAAATCCACTCTAGGCATCATCAATTCTCATTTTGCTGTTTTTCTCTTTGGTGATCCAAACTACAATGCATAGTTAAATGATTTTTCCCCCTTGGCAATCCACTTTTATTTTCTTCTTCTAAAAATGTACCATGTCAGAGCCTGGATTAATTGAGCCTATTTTAAAAGCCAGGCTGCAAATAAAAACTGAGAAGAATTGGCTCCGGCAAAATAATCTCTCAGTCACAGGATAGCCTCACTAGCAGATCCCCTGGTACTGCACCCTGCAAATATTCTCCATGGTTTTCAGTTTGATGTGATATTTGTTGTTGTTAATCTTCACCTGAGGATATTTCCCCATTGATTTTTAGAGAGAGTGGAAGAGAGTGGGAGAGACAGAGAGAGAAACATCGATGTGAGAGAGACACATCGATCACTTGCCTCCTGCACCACCCAGCACTCCAGGGATCAAGCCTGCAACTGAGGTATGTGCCCCTGACCTGAATCGAGCCCAGGACCCTTCAATCTGAGGGCTGACGCTCTATCCACTGAGCCAATCAGCTAGGGCTGATCTGATATTTTGACTTGTAGGTTAGATAATTGTCTGCACTGTTTTGTGGTTAATCAAAGGTCTTCATTTTGAGTCATTGAGGCTATGAATGGTTCAGCTTTTGAAGAACTCCCTTGCCCACTGAACTGAATTCAAAACAGAGTTGGGGGAGTTCAGTGCACAAAGGAGGTTAAAAACACCTCACTGTATTGGGTGGGAATGTTTTGTTTACATGATGTCAAAACAACTGGAGCAAAGGGGAGGCCGGAAGAACCTTTATTTGATTCCCTCTCTTCTAGTGCTATAAGAAGGTATTATGTTATCTTTTTGCCCCTACTCCAAACCCACCCATGTTCAGTTGAGATCTCATAAATTTGTAAATGGCAATTCATTATAGCAGAATGAAGAGGCATTTCTGTAAATGATTCATTTTACCATCCCCAGGTTGTTTCTGAAGAAAATTGATTGCAGCTTCAAAAAATGTTCAGATAATAAATGTTTCTGTTTATGCAAGTGTGTGGTATTGCTTATAAGAAAAGAAAAAAAAAACAGCACCACATACTTTCAGATCATCTCCTAAGTTTTCTCAAGTTATATTTTCCTTTTTATTAGTAGACTAGAGGCCTGGTGTACAAAAATTTGTGCACTCGGGGGGAAGGGGGGGTCCCTCAGCCTGGCCTGTGCCCTCTCGCAGTCTGGGATCCTTCAGGGGATGACCACCTGCTGGCTTAGGCCTGCTCCCCAGGGGATTGGGCCTAAGATGGCAATCAGACATCCCTCTTGCAGCCCGGCAGCCCTTGGGAGATATCCACTTGTCAGCGGGGAGCAGGCCTAAACTGCAGTCAGACATCCTTAGCACTGCTGAGGAGGGCAGAAGAGGCTCCCACCACCACCACTGTACTGGCAGCCATCAGCCTGGCTTGTGGCTGAGCAGAGCTCCTTCCATGTGAGAGCGCACTGACCACCAGGGGGCAGCTCCTGCATTGAGCATCTGCCCCCTGGTGGTCAGTGTGTGTCATAGTGACCAGTCATGTCCAGTCATTCTGCTGTTAGGGTCAGTTTGCATATTACCCTTTTACTATATAGGATAGAGGCCTGGTGCACGGGTGGGGGCCGGCTGGTTTGCCTTGAAGGGTGTCCCGGATCAGGGTGGGGGTCCCGCTTGGGTGCCTGGCCAGCCTGGATGAGGGGCTGATGGCTGTTTGCAGCTGGTCACACCCCCTTCAGGGTGGGGGTCCCCACTGGAGTGCCTGGCCAGTCTGGGTGAGGGGCTGAGGGCCGTTTTCAGGCTGGTGGGTGACTAAAGCTCCCAACCTCTCCTTTTTTTCTTTTTTCTTTTTTGATTCTGGGATTTATTTACCTTCTATGGCTGTCACTGGAGCTGAGAGCGGGCTTTAGCTCTGAGGCCCGGCTCCAGCTCTGAGACCTCGGCTGCTGAAAGCAGGTATCTGGGTTTGTTTAGCTTCTATAATTGAAACTCTGTTGCCATCACTGGCCGCTCTAAGCTCTGAGGCCCTGCTGGCTGAAAGCAGGTACCTGGGGTTTGTTTAGCTTCTATAATTGCAACATTGTTGCATCCGGAGTTCGGAGCTCAGAGCTGAGCGCGGCAGGCGGGGAACCTTGGCTTCCTCCATCACTGGAGCAACCAAGCCTCATGTTCGCTTCAGCTGCGTGGCTGCCAGCCGCCATCTTTGTTGGCAATTAATTTGCATATCCTGCTGATTAGCCAATGGGAAGGGTAGTGAAGTTATGGTTAATTACCATGTTTCTCTATTATTAGAAAGGCTAGTTCACAATGGTAAGGATACAAAAACAAAACCAACAAGTGGATAGAAAGCTTTTGCATATGTTACCTCTAACTGTCATAACAAACTTTGTTTAATTCTTTAAAAGTGGGAGGAAAAAGTCCAATTGGAAATCCAAAAAAATAGCAGTTTTGGTTTTGTTTGATAGTTATGCAAATGTATTTGCAGAAGGTGGATGACATTTTATTGTGTCCATCAATGTTCCAGCTTCTCGTTTATCATTATTAAGAGGAAAAAAGCAACCTGGTTCATAACGTTCATTTTTCCCTGCTTTCTGAAATCTCATAGCCCCTTGAACTGTGCACATGACACCTTATTTTTGTGCTGTCACTTTTGGGACAGGTCAAATTACATATATTAGGGTGTTATGTCTTAAAGGATGTTTAATACGTGTTTATGTTTAATTCATCTTTGTGCCAAATCCCCACCAGATTGCCCTGCTTAATAAATACTTTTCTTAATACATAAACATGTGAAATCAATTCACATAGGAGAGTCACATAGCTTCAAAGGGCAGGTGAACAAGCTCTACATATGCACTCATTCTATTTGCATCTTTTTTTGTTGACTCCATTGTTATACAGAATTTGGGCTTCAGAAAATATTTTGAGATTTCACATCTTCCAAGCCACCATCAATTTTCCAGATGATATTTCAGCTTTCTTAGGGATGGACAATGAAACCAAAAAAAGGAGAAGATAATGGTGGGTATTTATTCAGAGCCATCTCTGCACAGTGCCCTTTCTAGTGGGGGAATGAATTTCAATGATTCATTTCTTTTCTGAGCCATGGTTATGTAACTGTATTTCCTGAGATGATTTAAATTGACCAAAACTAATGTAAGCAGAGTGAAGAATTAACAGGATTTTAAATTTTTTATTTATTGGTAGTGGGTAGTAAATTCAGAAGTCAACTTTCCATCCATAAATCAGGACAGAGGATTATGTTTTTAATCTTATGAGTGTATAGTGTGAGAAGCATGTATTACTATAGTCAGTAAAGATGTAGTTACTTTAAGTAACTGTCAGATTATCTCTGCTGATAGTTTATATCTGTTACATCAATTAATGGCCATCCTAAAGTATGTAATACTGTGAATGTAACTTTTAGTGAATAACTTGAATACTTTGTGTTTTTTTTTTAAAATATATTTTATTGATTCTTTACAGAGAGGAAGGGAGAGAGATAGAGAGTTAGAAACATCGATGAGAGAGAAACATCGATCAGCTGCCTCCTGCACATCTCCCACTGGGGATGCGCCCGCAACCCAGGCACATGCCCTTGACCGGAACCGAACCCGGGACCCATCAGTCCGCAGGCCGACGCTCTATCCACTGAGCCAAGCCGGTTTCAGCAACTTGAATACTTTGAAATGATAACAGTAGTTGGAAAAGATATAGTTTAAATATCCTATCTAATAATAGAGAAACAGGGTAATTGACTGTACCTTCGCTACGCCTCCCATTGGCTAATCAGCATGATATGCAAATTAACTGCCAACAAAGACGGCAGTTAATTTGCATACGTAGGTGCCCAGCGGCTAGCGGCTATCAGAGCCTGCAATCAGAGCTGAGAGGTCCCCTGCCCAGGCCTGATGCCTCGGTCAGAAACATTAGGCCTGGGCAGGGGCGGAGCTGGGATGGGGGGGGAGCAGGGGCAGAGTCGGCGATCATGGGGAGCTGGGGTTCTCCTGCCCAGGCCTAATGCCTTGGCCACAGGCGTTAGGCCTGGGCAGGGGCGGATCAGGAGATCGCAGAGAGCAGGGGCTGAGTTGGCTATTGTGGGGAGCTGGGGGTCCTCTGCCCAGGCCTAATGCCTTGGTCAGAGGCATTAGGCCTGGGCAGGGGTGGAACCAGCTATCGCGGGAAGCAGGGGTGGAGTCGGTGATCATGGGGAGCTGGGTATCCCCTGCGAAGGCCTAATGCCTTGGCAGAGGAGTTATGCCTGTGCAGGGGCAGAGCCAGCGATTGCGGGGAACAGGGAGAGAGCTGGCGATGGTGGGGAGCAGGGGCAGAGCCAGCGATCATGGGGAGCAGGGGTTGAGCCGACGACTGAGAGAGCTGGAGGTCCCCTGCTCAGGGCTAATGACTCGGCCAGAGGCATTAGGCCTGGGCAGGGGCCAAGCCGGCAATTGGTGTGAACTACAGACGAAACACCTTTTCTGACTGCTCATTGGCTTAGCTCCCTCTATGCCACTGGTACTATTCTTAGTAACTTGGGTAATAAGAATCCAAATAGGTGATCTAGGGTTTTTTACCACACTCCTGGAGAAAAAAAGAAAGGTCCACTGCTGGAGGGTTAAGAAATGTCATATCCTGTCCTAGCTGGTTTTGATCAGTGGATAATGCCTCAGCCTGCCCACTGCTGGGTCTGGGTTCAATTCTGACTAAGGGCATGTACCTAGGTTGCAGGCTCCTCCCTGGCCTGGGCCCAGGTCAGGGCTCATGCAGGAGGCAACCAATCAAAGTATTCCTCTCACTTTGATGTTTCTCTCTGTCTTTCCCTTTCTCTTCCACATTCTCTAAAAATCAATGGAAACATATCCTCAGGTGAGGATAAAAAATAATAATAATAAAGAAATGTCATATCCTATGAAAGACACATCTTGAAAATGCCTAAAGAAAGTTGTCATTTTTTCATGGTAAAGGGACTGGAGTCTGTGTTGATGAAAACACCTTGGTGGCTGCGGTGACAGGCAGTGGCTGCAACAACAGGGTGATGGGGCTGGTGCCTTCCCCTGATCAGCCCGGTCGCCTCCCACAAAGGGAGGCCAGACTGTGGCTTAGGCCCACTCCCCAAGGGGAGCAGGGAGCAGGTAGTAGGTCATCCCCTGAGGGCTCCCAGTATGTGATAGGGGCAAGCTGGGCTGAAGGATGCCCCCCTCCAGTGCACAAATTTTTGTGCACCAGGCCTC
>NW_005871082.1:7296184-7328522 GCF_000147115.1 Myotis lucifugus | reverse complement strand
CACACATACACATACATGTATATATGCACATATATACACATACATATGCTCTTAATTATATCTAATACTCTACATTCTATATGTTATATAATATATATGTTATTGATATATGTTATTTAACATGTAGGATTCAGAGTATGAGATATAAAAATGTAAGTACTTATAGACAGTAAATATGGAACAGCTGTCATATTCTTTTTTATCAGGGAAAAGGAGGGGGTAGTTAAGGAGGAATAAAAAATCCTATGATTAAAGAGACTTTTTTGGCTGATATGATCTATACAAAAAAAGTGGATTATGGGTATACTGTGTATCTTACAATTTTAATCAGAGAGAATAGTGTGTGATTTAATACAATCAAGGTTATATGTGATACATTCCCCAAGTTAATATAAAAGTGTAGCCTTATTCCACAGACTGCTATCTGCCTATCTTATAATATGTTATGCTAATAGTGGTTATGTTGGTGGTTGTGTTGGGTGGTAATTTCTGCTGAAAATCTATTGAAAATATGTGTAGACAGAACCAGATGAAGCACTGGGCCTTGTTCTGAAAAAGTCTTACTAATACTATAGAAGTTATAAGGATATTGCCACTGCATGGCAAAATTTTTTTAAGAGGTTGCAAAAGGAAACACATGGGTTGGGAAGCACAGTGTTGTCTGAAACAATGAGATGTAAAGTAAAAGACAGAAAAATGCAAGGCACACATTAATATGTCAACAGAAGGCAAACTAGAGCAAATCTTTACCAGAACTCACCAACAGAAACTTCATGTGAGATAAAAGAATGAGCACATGTGTAATTTAAAATTTTCTGGTAGCCATTAAAAAAGGTGTTCAATAGTGAGTAGATTTTAATAATGTAGTCCATTTAGATATACCCAACATATCATCTTGAAATGTAATCAATATAAAATTATTGAAGTCTTTATATTAAGTTTTTCATATAAAGTCTTGAAAATCTAGTATGCACTTCAGACTTAGATTCTATCTTGATTTTAACTAGATGATTTCAAGCTCAATAGACACATGTGGCTAATAGCTTCCCAAATGAGACTATTCTATTGAGACAGACCTACCTATAGTTAGCAAGAAAACAGAGAAAGGAAGGTTGATGCCATTCATTTACATACATACATATATATATATATATATATATATATATATATATATATATATATATATAGTTAATAAGCTAAGTGTCCCTGTGGGAGTTCGACAGAGAGACCAGTGGTTTGATCGCTCTCTATGACATGCACTGACCACCAGGGGGCGGTGCAGGATGAAGGGAGGCCCCGGCTGGCAGCCGGAAGGCTCCAATCGGCCCTGATCACTGGCCAGGCCTAGGCCTAGGGACCCTACCCGTGCATGAATTTTGTGTACTGGGCCTCTAGTGTGTGTGTGTGTGTGTGTGTGTATAATCAGGTTCCAGGAAACCTACCTAGTTAGTGAGTTCAGGAAACAGACTCATGCTGCTACCTGCCTTTTCTTATTTTGGGAAGAAGACTTCAAATTGAAGAATGGGAGATGTGGGAGAGCAATGAGGTTATATCGCTGAGAATGCAAGCTGAGTTGAGATTAGAGACATGTAAGAAACTTGAAAACAGGGAGGCAGTCAGTGAATCTGTGTGTCTACTGAGTTAACTTTGGGCCCAGTGTCTTCTGTTAACTCCACATTTTGGTGACTATATGACATACTCCCTGAGATACAGATGGTTTTGTAGTAAAACTCCATGTCCCACTGGCACTGGACATCAAACAACCATGTGGTATGAGGCACTGATCTTATGTGACTCAGAATAGAGAGGTCATGTGGCGGGTAAGCAGATGACCAGTTTGCCCATTAAGCTTATTATTCTAGTGCAATTATTCAAAGTTCTCCCTTTCACTCTGAAATGTGTTCTGATTTGGAAGAGAAAGTATATGTTCCCTCCATGACAAAGACCCAGAAGTTACGGCTAAGGGACACTCAGGAATCTCATGCCTAGTAATGGGTCCAAGAAGAGAGGTGCATTCCCAAGATCAGCAGAGATGAAAAAATGTGGATTTAAAAAAAATGAATCCATTAAAAACAGTTTGATTTAAAAAAAAAAGAAACTAAGCTAAATTTGTACGTAAGATGATTTATTATTTCAAATAAGAATACTTTTTCTCTCCCATTCGCTCTTCCATGTGATTTTGTCTCCATTGGAATCCCAAAGTTGCTGTCACCATTAATAAAATAGAGTAGTTTAAGGTCACAGATTAAGCATCCTAGTTGTTTCTTGCTCTATCTAGAGATTTTCTTAAATTATCAGACTTATTTATTCTGAACTTACAGTTTTAAAATACATTTGTAATAAACAGCTCTAGATAAAGTGGTTTATTAAGATCATCCTGGTGTATCCTATTATTTTTCAATACTTATTACCTCTTCACTGACCTTTATATGGTATGAGCTTTAGGGGAAATTTCAAGTTTACAATGAACTTTGAATGTGATTAGAGTTTTATAAATGAGAAATTACTTAGGTGCAAATTTATAGCATATAAAAGATTACAGTTAACTGTGTGCTAAAGTAGAAAACCTAGCTATCTGGAAAGTATTTGTTTATAGAGGAACATAAACAGCTTGCATTAGGGAAATTTACAAGAATGTGGGGAATGATCAGAATGTATCTAATGCATTTATATGTGGATATAAAATATGTAATTTATTATATTGATTTCCAGCTATCAAACATACCACAATCATGGTAACTTTATCTTTATTTTCAAGAAATCTTAGCAAGATGACTTTATTTTACTGTGTATCTGTAAGGACTTCATGAGTCAGGGTGCCTTGAGTTTTATGATATTTTTTCTACCCATTTTGGTTAAAGACATAAAAAAATCCTCATTGTCTATATTAAGAAAATCAATAATTTAATGAGAAGAGGTACCTGGTGTGCAATGATAATATGTATATATCAATATATAGTTTTGTTTTATTTATTTCTAAAGATAATTTAATTCTGGATATTTATTAAAGTCAATCCTAACTATTCATAATTGTTAGAAAATTCTGAAAATCATACCTTTTACAACTTTCAAGAATTCACACACAATTCACAAATCTAAACAGTTATCAAAATATGTCTTAGCAAATATATGGCCAAATCGATTTAATAAAAATAGTGTAACTTTTAGTAAATATTAGTCATTTGGATGTTACTGATGGTAGACAGGATGCTGTTAAGGCATTTTATTAATATTACTTTTATATCAAAGCTTTTTAATTATGAGTTTTTAAACAATCATAAAGATAGAATAGATAATGAACCAGAACCTGAGATTTAAAAATTATCAAAATTTTGATATAGTTGCTTCATATTTTATATTTTCTTTGCTGAAATTATATTTTAAAGAATTCCTAGATAGTTCACCCCTAAATACTTCAGAATACAAATCTGAAAAATAACACTTTCTTAAATGACCACAATATTATCATTACACCCAATAAAAGTTACATGTAAAATATGTAAAATACGTTTTGCATGATCATAATATAATCATTAACAAAATTAATTCACCATTTTAATAATATCATTACCTGGGCCATAATCAATTGCCTCAACCACACATCTTTTCACCCTTGATTGTTCTAGTCAGGATCTAACTAATGTGCACAAATTTTATTTGGATGTTGTCTCTTTAATCTGTTTAAATCTAGATGAGTTTTTCTTCCATTTTTCATCATACTGACTTAGTTTTCCAGAATAATTTCACATACTGAAATTGTCTCTTGCATCCACTTATTGCTGTTTAATTTGTTCCTCTAGTCTTGGGTTTGATTTAAACTGAAAGCTCCAGCAAAATGTTTGATTGAAATCAGATTCATCAAATTTGCCACAAAAATGTCATAGGTGGTACCATCCTATCTAATAAAGAGGTACTATGCAAATTGACCATCACTCCAACACATAAGATGGTCACCCCCATGTGGAGACAAGATGGCCAGAAGGGGAGGGCAGTTGTGGGTGATCAGGCCTGTAGGGGAGGGCAATTAGGGGGGACCAGCCCTGCAGGAGAGAGAAGTTAGAGGTGACCAGGCCAGCAGGGGAGAGCAGTTAGGGGTGACCAGGCCAGCAAGGGAGGGCAGTTGGGAGGGTCCAAGCCTAAAAGGGAGGGCAGTTGGGGAGGATCAGGCCTGCAGGGGAGGACAGTGGTGGGGAGGACCAAGGAGGGCAGTTAGGGGCAATCGAGCCAGCAGGAGAGCAGTTAGGCATCGATCAGGCTGGCAGGGTAGTGGTTAGGGGGTGATCAGGCTGCAGGCAGGAGAGCGGTTGGGAGCTAGTGGTCCTAGATTGTGAGAGGGATGTCCGACTGCCCGTTTAGGCCTAAGTGGGCAGTTGGACATCCCTCGAGGGATCCCAGGTTGGAGAGGGTGCACATTATCTAGTTATGCCATCTACTTTTCTATTATTTTTTGCTATTATGGAAATTCTCAAACACATTAAAAAGTAGAAATAAACAATATGCATGTGCATTATGTATGCATGTATTCATATGTATGCAAGTATATATTATTTATTTAATTATAATTTGGATTCAAAATAGTGTTAAACATTTTAATAAATGATATATCTCTTAAGCCTCTTTAAATATATTACTCTTTAACTTTTTTTTTTTTTGGTTGATGAAACCATGTCATTTTTCCCATAGAGAAACCCATTCTGAATACTGCTGATTACATAATTTTAATATCTTTTAACATCATTCTCTAGTCCATGTATTTTCTATAAATTTGGAATTAGATCTAGAGTCTTGGGCAAATTGAGGTTAAAGTTTATTCTAGTAAAACTTATCAGTAGTTGTCACAATGAGATATATAAGTTAAATGTTATGTATGCTGTGTGAGTCTGTGTGTTTGTATGAGAGATAACTTCTGAGTTGTTATCAGCTATTGATGAATTTTGGGTAGACATATAAACCATTAGGGTATTGGAAATGTTGGTATATTAATTATCTCACATCACTTGTTTATTAGCTAAAATACTTCTTTTAAGATAAATTTTCTCTGTTCTATTATTTGCTTATATGATGTACACTTTATATAGAAAAGACAACTTAAATGTTTTGTTCCTGTTTCCTTAAAAATCATATTTCAGAATAACAATATGGTTCTCTGTATCCAAAGTTTATCTATGATTTTTGAACTCTTATAATGGTTTTTAATCTATTTTAATTTTTATGGTCTTTGATGCTCAAAATGTCCCATATTTGCCAGCTGAGAGTGTTTACAGACTGTGTCTTGAGTACTATCAAACACTATCAGAATATAAGTAAAAAATATTTTTTTCTATTGGTACAGCCACTGTGAAAAGCAGAATGGAGTTACCAAAAAAAAAAAAAAAAAAAATAGAACAGCCTTATGACCCAGAAATTCCACACCCAGGAAAATATACAAAGATACCTTCCCAGCCAGCATGGCTCAGTGGTTGAGCAATGACCCTATGAACCAGGAGGTCACATTTTTATTCGAAATCAGGGCAAATGCCCAGGCTCAATCCCCAGTGTGGGACATTCATGAGGCAGCCAACCAATGATTCTCTCTCATTGTTGATGTTTCTATGTCTCTCTCTCTCTCTCTCCCTTTCTGAAATCTATAAAAGTATTAAAAAGAAAGAAACCTGAAACCCTAATTTGAAAGAATGTATTTACTCCTATATTCATTGCAGCGTTATTTGCAATAGCCACATTTTGGAATCAGCACAAGTGCCCATAAGTGGATGAGTGGATAAAAAAAGTTGTATTACATTTAGAAAGTGGCATATTATTCAGCCATAAAAAGGAGAAATTCTTACCTTTGCAACAGCTTGGATAGACCTGGAGAGTATTATGCTGAGTGAAATAAGCTAGTCAGAGAACGAGACAAGTACCATATAATTTCACTTAAATGTGGAATCTAAAGAAATAACTATGGAAGTGGAGACAAACCCATGGATACAGGGAACAGACTGAGAGCTATCAGAGAGGAAGGCGTTGGGCCCTGAGTGAGAAGGATGAAGGAAACAAGCAAAGAAGAAGAAGAAAAAAAAGACTCACGAACACAGAAACAGTATCGTGACTGCTAGAGGGAAGGGGTTGTGGGGGGCAGTGAAGAGGGTAAAGGGGTGATAAATGGTGATGGAAGGAAACTTGACTTGGAGTGGTAAACATACAACAATATACAGATGATGTACTGTAGAATTGTATACTTGAAACCTATATAATTTTATTAACCAATGTCACCCCAATAAACTCAATAAAAACAAATAAAAACTTTAAAAACTATTTTCTATTATTTTTTTTCTCTTTTAAAATATATTTTTATTGATTTCAGAGAGGAAGGGAAAGAGAGAGAGAGAGAGGTAGAAACTTCAATGAGAAGAGAGATTCATTGATTGACTGCCTCCTGCATGACCCACAGTAGGGATCAACCACTGAGCCAAGCTGGCCAGGCTATTCTTTCTTTCTTTCTTTCTTTTTTTTTTTGCCTAAAATAACCTTTGTGTCAAAATCTGACAAGAAAAATTTGAGTGTATAAAATAAAATAATAAATCACTATTCCTATGTACATAGATCAAAACCCTTCTCAAAATATAACAAGTCCAATCATCAATATATAAGTAGCTAATATATTGAGAACCAAGCAGATCTTACATCAGGAAGCAAAGGTGATTTAAAATAAAAAATTAGGAGAAATAACACGATCATATAAATAGATGGAAAAAATCATTGGGTGAAATTCAACATATGATTATGAAAAACGTTAAGGAAGCTAGCAACAGAAGACATTTTTTTAAAAATATATTTTATTGATTTTTTACAGAGAGGAAGGGAGAGAGATAGAGAGTCAGAAACATCGATGAGAGAGAAACACCGATCAGCCGCCTCCTGCACACCTCCTACTGGAGACGTGCCCGCAACCCAGGTACATGCCCTTGACCGGAATCGAACCCGGGACCCTTCAGTAGGCACGCTCTATCCACTGAGCCAAACCGGTTTCGGCAACAGAAGACATTTTTTTCTGTCTATTAACTTGTCATGCACAGTTGTTATGATTATTTACATTAAATTCAATGGTATATACAAAAATCAACTCTAACATATGTGATATTTTTTTATCCTCACTCAAGGACATGTTCATTGATTTTAGAGATAAAGAGGAAGAGAGAGAGAGAAACATCAACGTGAGAAACATCCACCAGTTGCTTCCCATATGCACCCCAACCAGGGATGGAAGCCTCAACCTAGATATGTGCTCTAACTGGGAATCAAACCTGCAACCTAACCAACTGAGTCACCCTGCCAGGGCATATGTGCGCTTTTAGTTCTAGTTAACTATCATTTTCCTTACCTTATGCATATTACTTCAGCTTTTCCCAGAGTGATATAGCATCAAGTTCCCTTTTTTAAACATGACCCACTTCATATGCTAATGTTTTATTCTTATGCCATCTGTCAGGATAGAGCCACCTTGACATTTGCATAGAGTAATGTTGTCTTGCCCCAGAAGAATTCATTTCATCCTAAAGATGTGTGCAGAGCTACCCACATGAGTTACACCTATATGTCTCTGGGTTCGGACTTTGTCAAGAATTCTGTGCATGGGATTTTGCAGTGAGTTGCTCCTTTATATAGTATATAAATTTAAAGACTGATTTCTAATTTGTTAGTTCATGAAATACATGGCAACTTAAAAAATATTTTTTAAAACATTTCTCATCTTCCCTGTGAATCTCAGTTCTCATATGGAAGGCACTGCCTATTCCAAAAAGCTATGAATTAATTTTGGGGTGGGGTGAACGATGACTGACATACATATTTTTATAGATACGTAACCTGAGCAAGCTTAGTAGGTTAAGGAATTTGCTTATGATAATTAGGGAAAGCTTGAGGACAGGATTTGAACCATATGCTTCCTAAATCCAAAAGTCCTAATCTTAGTATTATACTGATTTTTCTCCCACTCCAAGTGGTGCATTTTAGTGATTTGTAAGTAAGGTAATAGAATAATATTTCACATGAAATATCAAGATGTCCTTATTTTATATTTTTTACATTTAACCTCTGTCCTTTTTTAAAAATTTGGAAGGGCTTAGATCAGCGGTTCTCAACCTGTGGGTCGCGACCCCTTTGGGGGTCGAACAACCCTTTCACAGGGGTCACCTAAGACCATCGGAAAACACATATATAATTACATATTGTTTTTGTGATTAATCACTATGCTTTAATTATGTTCAATTTGTAACAATGAAATTGGGGGTCACCACAACATGAGGAACTGTATTAAAGGGTCGCTGCATTAGGAAGGTTGAGAACCACTAGCTTAGATGATTAAAATGACACCCAATGGCTCATCGCTCTTCAAAATGTAAGTGGAACAAATGGTACCCTGGATCTGAATCTTTTATTGCCTGCAAAGTATTTATAAACCTAAACGCTTCTGCAATTTTGCACTGAGCATTTGAAAACAGCTCTGATTGCTAATAACTCTATTCAATGTATACCAGACAAGGGGGAGAGGGAGTTTCAACCCTTAAGCTCCAGCTATTTTTGAATTGCCTTTGTGCCAGAGAACTCCACCTTAAATTGCTTTAAAGTAGAAAATATACACTGTCTCCTCTCACATAATCCAAAAGTAGTGTAAAGTTATATTTTTCATAAAAAGAAAAATGACAAGAGAGCTGCGATCAGGTCTTTGTAGTCTGTCCAAAGGAACATGATTTGAAAATGTTGTGGGTTTTTGTGTGTTTTTTTCTGTGAGTGGAAGGATCTATGGTACAAATGTTTGGAGGAAGTTAGCTGTAGCTTTGCTGTCATAAATATAATGTTTGTGTGGTATTTGGAGATCCTGGAAAGGGCAAGAATAAATTACAGTGGGAGGTGAAAGGTAATAGTTGGAGTAACGCTCAGTCTTTACTGGCTGGGATCCAGTTTTCCAAGGTTCAATTACTCTCAAAATGTTATCCATTCAAGCTATTTTCCTTGAGTTCAAAAGGTAAATTAGATCTTCATTTTGTAATTTACATGCATTCACCTCTTCTACATGAAATTATTGTCCCTGTAGTGGTTTAGAGTACTGTGCTTGTCATTAGTTCACTTTTAGGAGAGGCCCCTTAGTTTTTCTGTGCCCTCTGGTCATAGACTTAACCCATGTTTCAGAGACCCGAAGGACAGACAGTAATTTGGGGGAAGATACAAACTCCTTAATTCTTCTTTCGGGGGTAGGGAGTAGCTCAAAGTTATATCTTCACCAAGCAGAACACAAAATCTATTTTGTTTTGAAGAGAGATGAACGAGAAAAAACTGGAGACAGAAGAATCAGATGGGACGCATCAGCTGTTATTAAGTGGGTTCCACATAGTGGGTTCCATATATTGTCCTTTCAAGTAGGAGTTCTAATTTTCATATATTATGGTGCCAGTGATACATGAGAGGTTAATACATGAAACTTAGATGTTAAATCTATGAAATTGGTATATGTCATTGTAGTATGATAATAGTTTTCCCTATGTCTCAAGTATTTTGTAATATCATGGTTGAATTCACACTAATGAATCAGACTATTTTCAACTGATAAACCCCAAATTCTACCTATTAATTTTTAATGTATTAAAAATTAACAAATTAAAAATGTGTTAAAAATGGCCAAATTAGAAGCTTTGTTACAGAAACCAGCAGAGTAATCCACATTTTAGCATATTTGGTCCAGCAGTTACATGGTAATTGTTTCAGTGTTACTGACTCTTCTCCTGCACTTTACAGAAGGCCTTGGGAATTCCAAGAGTCTAATTAAACCCCAATAAATGCACATACATGAAAAGAAAATGGCAGACATCTTTGGCTTCAGTGGTACTAATTTTAACATGCTATTTGGTTACTTAAAAATTCAAGGGGAGAAAAAGGCCATTTAAAAAGTTGACAAACAACTTGTAAACAGATAATATTAAGAGACTAGAGGCCAAGTGCATGAAATTTGTGCACTCGTGGAGGGGTCCCCCAGCCCGGCCTGTGCCCTCTCGCAGTCCGAGAGCCATCAGTCAGACATCCTTAGCGCTGCCATGGAGGCGGGAGAGGCTCCCGCCACCGCTGCTGCACTCACCAGCTGTCAACCCAGCTTAGGGCTTCTGGCTGAGCGGCACCCCCCCTGTGGGAGTGCACTGACCACTAGGGGACAGCTCCTGCATTGAGCTTCTGCCCCGTGGTGGTCAGTGCTAGTCATAGTGACCGGTCGTTATGCCGTTAGGTCAATTTGCATATTGGCCTTTTATTATATAGGATTCTCACATACACCCATATTTCCATGGCATTTATATCACTCTATTTTTTTTTCTTTTTGCTACAAGATGCAAAATCTAGTCTGCATCATATTAGTCAACTGCATAGTTTTCTAAGTATACAGTTAATGTAGTTTCTGATGGAAATTAACTGGTGTTTAAGTAGATGGATAAAAGATACTGCACTGGTTTACCCTGATAAAAAATGAGCTCACCAATAGAAAGATTGACTCACTTGGGAGTGACCCACAGAACTAAATAATTTTTCTTTATACAAGTTAATAAGATGTAAACATCTATGGATTTACTGGTTATTAGCTATTAGCAACTATTACACATTTCGGGAAACGTTAAGCAACAAACTCAAATCACAAAGAAATCCCATGATCTATATTATATCAGAATAATATCAGAAGCAATGTCTTAAA
Source organism: Myotis lucifugus (assembly GCF_000147115.1). Classification (NCBI taxonomy): domain Eukaryota; kingdom Metazoa; phylum Chordata; class Mammalia; order Chiroptera; family Vespertilionidae; genus Myotis; species Myotis lucifugus. The sequence continues at coordinate 7,317,811 of NW_005871082.1, read as the reverse complement.
TTATATCATGTTCTGATACATCGTATGTTTTGGCAGAAACAGCTGTGTTGTTTTTTTTTTTAAGTCACTTAATATGAATAAAAAAGAACGTTTTAAAAATAATAAAATGGGCAAATTAATAAATCTATAAACAATGAAAGAAATTAATAGAAAAGTACAAGTTTTAAAAAAAGATTGAACTTAAGATCACAATCTAGAAAGAGAAACATATTAAATTAAATAAGCGAAAATCTATAGCCAGAAATGTAAATTGTTGATGAGAATTAGATAAATATGTTGTTTCTCTCAAGCAGGGAAGTCTGAAAAATAGCATTAGTTTACATATGCACCTACATATCAAAAGCAACAGCTTTTGTGCATTTTGAAACTTTAATATAAATGCATGTATATACCCACAGGCACATATAAATATGAAAAAATAAGCAAAATTGTGATATTCCATTAAAAAATCTGTCAATCATGAAATTAAATTTTAAGACTTAGAACCAAACATTTACAAAACAGTTATAAAAAGGGCTTTACCTTTACATAAATTAAACATAGTAATATATTTAAAATAGGCATACATTATTCAATTGAATTTAAGTGAGCATGTTTGGAAAAGTGAAAAATATCACCTTATAATAATTCAGTGATTTTATCCCATTTGAAGTAGTTATCTGAGTGTTCTATAGAAAATTTTTGTTTTTGTGGTTAGTAAAGGAAGGATCAGTGTGCACCTTTTCCTGCACCCATTTTCATGAGGAAATAGGTACCAATACATTTTGGAAAAGAGGTGAAAAAAACTGAAGTTAGTTGGCTTCCCTAAGATCAACAAGCACATGCTATGCCACACAAATGTTTTTACTTTACATCAATTAATTTTCTGGCCCTGAAAACATGTCATAGTATTTTATAGATTATGCAATTACTAGTATTGGATTGATAATGTTCACCCATAAATATCAGAGTAACTAATTAAACTGAGTAGAGAAGGAGTATAAAGATAATATAAACATACATATAGCAATAAAATATGTACTGAAAAAATACAGCATTGATTTACAGCAAGTAGAGTTTTGATAAAGAACTGTAAAATACAGTTTTGCTCTGCAATCAGGAACACTTTTCATTTTTATACTTTTGCTCTTTGAATTACCTTGCTCCTGAGGCTTAAATATGGCTCTATGCATTTCTTACTTATTCACTAAAATCAAATTCTTATCTCATAGAGGTATTTCATTTTAAGTGAAAATGTTTATAAACATTGAAAAGGTACAAAGTTTATAAACAAGTGTGTGGTGTATGATTGAGGCTGAAGCCATTCAGATAGATTCACAGAGCAAATGAAATAAGTTTTACCCTCCAAATATTACAGCAAGTGCTGTTTCTAGGGAAAGCTGTTTGCCTGGTCCTGCCTCCTACCTCAAAGGGCAAAATATTCTTATAATACAAGGCTGCTCTTCATATGGATTGAAAGAGAACATTTCAAAGCTTTTCCAAAATGTTACTAAAATTGTTTGTAATCATCTTGGAAAATGTTATGTCAGCATAATATTGTTCAGTGATATTTTCTATGAAGCATCTCATTGTATTTATCTAGGTTTTTTTCTTTTCTTTGTTTTCAACTAAAGAAATTAATGTCAAGTGTCATGAAAAGATACTGGCCCTACCTACTGAACTAGTTTTAGTACCGGCTCTAAGTTTAACATGTGGTTACAAAGCTCCCTTGAGTTTGTCTCCTTATTTCTCAAGAAGTGACTAACAGGCTTCTTTCTGCCATAAAGCCTACAGAAAAGCTCTCTATTCTATAGAAAAGTGATCTAGCTGTGTATATGAAACACTTGTTATAGTGTTAATCTCAGAAGGAGCGTCATGAAAATGAGAACATATCAAAATACTAGTGGCCCGGTGCACAAAATTTGTGCACAGGGGAGGGGGTGTTGTCCCTCAGCCGAGCCTGCACCCTCTCCAATCTGGGACCCATCAAGGGATGTCCAACTGATCAGACATCCCTCTCGCAATCTGGGACCACTGGCTCCTAACTGCTCACCTGCCTGCCTGCCTGATTGCCCCTAACCACTCTGCATGCCAGCCTGCTCACCCCCAATTGCTCCCCCCGTGCCAGCCTGATCACCCCCAACTGCCCTCCCCTCCGGGCCTGATTGCCCCTAACCAGCTTTGCCTCAGCCCCACCACAATGAATTTGTCCGGAAGGTCTCCCAGTCTAATTAGCATATTATACTTTTATTAGTATAGATGTTATTGTGTTTTATATCTCAGTAGATACATGCATTACACAACCTTTATGCATTACACTTAATTTCATAGTATCAGGGTTGCAGTAAAGACATGTGAATGTTTTAGTTAAAATGGGTTCTCATCTGTACGTAACCAACTGTGACTTCGGTGGGGCTACTTTAACACATTTCAACCATTTCTTCATATATCAAACAAATAAATAAACTCTGCTTGAGTGAAAAGTTTTCACATAGAGCAAATAAAGTAGTACATATGAAAATATTCTGAAATATAGAAAGCACAATAAAAATGCAAGTTATTATGATGAAATTTTAATGTTACAGTTTCTTGGTCAATGTTTTCAAGGAATAACGATCAGGATGAACTCATCAGTGTCACCAGTTATACATGATGCCAAAAAATGAAGTTGTTTCTATATCTATTTACAAATATCCAGATGTTTGGAGTTATCCGGGCACATTATTGATTTTTTAACAAAATTATCTGGATATGTTGGCAATGTTGGCAATCTGAGTCAATGCTGAGCCTATCTATACTTTATCCCATAATGTGGTTCAGATGTTTCCAAGTGTTAACACATCCACTGAATTACACACACATCATTAATGAAAATATTATGATCCGATAAATATAGCCAGTCAAACAAGCACCTTCTTCTCCTAGCCCCTCTTTTTCAGATCGACAGCGGTGAGGCACAACCAGGACCTAACATGCCTGTGAGTGAGGTATGGTGGAGTCCACCTCTGGGCCGATTCACGGCTTTGCAGGCAGCTCTTGGTTTAATGGCCTCCAGCCTGAACAGATTTCCTGATTTGGATCACTACAGATAGCATGAAAAGTCTCTTTGTTGAGTTTCAGTTTTTCTTGGCTTTCAGTAGCACAGCATGAGAGGGATACGATTTGGCACTCTGTATCTAAGCTGTCACTTGGAAATTTCAGATTTGGATTCTCTTCCCGACATTTAGACTTCTTAATCCAAACCATATTATGCTCCCTGAGCACTGATGCTGTATCCCCCTGCAGAGAAGGCAAAAGCAACTCCACAATGTCACCTGGCTCACCGTGTCATTCCAGTATTCTCAATGCTGTTCATGGGGTTTCCAATGACAGTGTTACTGAGGTTTTCAAAGCGCCAATGAATCCTATTAACAGTCTATGAATAAACATTTAAGTCTTTTATTTAAAATTAATAACAATTAACCATTAAGGTATTTTAGATATACTGAGTTTGCTCTAGCCACTCAATTTCCATAATATGCAGGGACAACGTGGTTCTTTATCCATTAGTTATAAACAACGTGGTTCTTTCTGACATTGTGCTAATGAGTTCTAACAAGAAAGTACCATGCTAAATAATAACATGACAATTTAAAAAAAAACCCTCATAATTTTAGTCAAGAGAATGTTTCTAACTCTAGATTTTTTTTTTTCTGCAAAGGACATTCTCTTCTCTTCTAGTACCAAATATCACAATGGTGTACATGTATGCACCCTCCACATTTTATTTTTAAATTTTATTTTAATGAATATATAAGATATTTATCAATATGTACCAATCATAACTGTATGGTTTGAAGAATGTCCTCACAGTGAACATCATCAGAAAGCCAACACTAGAAGAACCAGGACATTGTAGAACTCTAGAGACCCTTTTATGCCACCTCCACAATATCACCTAGTTCCAAATATAACCATTATCTTTGCTTCTACCATAGATTTATTTTGACTGTTTTTGAACTTGACAGTATTTACATTTTTGTGATTGGCTTCTTTAGTGCAGCATTATGTTTGTGACATGTATGCATATTTTTGAGTATAGCTTGTTCATTTCCATTATTACAGAGTATTCCCACTATGGAATTCATGGTATTTACGGAATTGCATGAATTGCTGATGAATATTTGAGTGGTTTCCTGTTTATGACTACTATAAAGAGTGCTGCTATGATCATTTGTGCATGTGGCCCCGGTAAATATGGATACACATATAAACATGACTATAAACCTAGGTGAGGAATTGGTAAGTACAGATTAGGACATGTACATATTCAGCTTCAGTAGACAATGCCAAATGGTTTTCAAAAGTGGTTTTCCCAAGTTGTATTCACACCAGCAATACACAAGAGTTGAGTTGATCTGTGAGATGAAACTAATCTACTTGGTTCAGTTTGCTTTTCTCTAATAACTGAGTATTTATTGTCCTATTGGACACCTTCTTTCAATGCAGTATACAGATCATGTATCATAGAATTGTACACTTACAACCTATATAATTTTATTAACCATTGATCCTTCAATAAATTTAATAAAAAATATTCAGATTACTTGCAGTCACAACAACTCCAAAACCAAGGGTATATTACTGGAAGCTTCATAGAAATGTGGGAAAAATCAAAGAAAATATGGAGGGAAAAGTCATTATTTTTCCATTAGATTTCAAAGCCATGCCAAGTGCTTTGGGTTGAGGAAGGATGAAGATTAAGGGGCAAGGGCTATAATTATCCCTAAAACTGGAACCAGAACTAATTCTCCCATCTAAGTTAGGCCATCAGAAAAGGCAGTAAATGCAGGTAATCAAGTAGTGTGCTTACGGGCTTTCTATTCAACTGAGAAGCTCTGTTTGGGTTTTTCTCCCAGTCTGGATTTTGCCAATAAAAATTATGGCATTAAAAAAAAAAGTATATCCTGTTCAAGTTTTTTTGTGTGTCCATTTTTATATTTTTGAACTAAATATATCTACAGTTGTTTAAATAAAAAATGTGCAACTCAAATAATGTTTAAAAATAAGTTTGACTTATTTATTCAACTCATGAATCAAGAAGCAAAATAGTACCAGCACCCGCTTTCATTATCAGCTAGTCACTACAAACATCCGAATGGTAATCACTATTCTGACAACTAGTAGAAATTACTTTGCCTTAAAAAAATCAATATATGGCCCTCGCTGGTTTGGCTCAGTAGATACAGCTTCAGCATGGGAACTAAAGTGTCCCGGGTTTGATTCTGGTCAAGGGAATGTACCTTGGTTGCAGGCTCTTGGCCCTGGACGGTGGCATGTGGGAGGCAACAAATTGATGTCTCTCTCACATCAGTGTTTCTCTCTGTCTCTCCCTCTCCCTTCAACTCTCTCTAAAAATATCAATGAAAAAATATCCTTGGGTGAGGATAAAAAAAAAATCAACATATGTGGATTTATATAATATGTACTCTTTTGTGTCTGGCTTCTTTGGTCAACATTATATATGGTGGCTTTTTAAAAAGTCCACAAATTACTTGATATTCTTCCATTGAAGAGGTGAAACATATTTTTCCTCTCTTGATTATGAGAGCATAGGGTAGACTTGACTGAAAGAATAGAGAAGTTACAGTTTGTGGCTGTCAAAAAAGCATTATATATTTACTCACAAACTATTTTACCATTTTTACCTGTTTTTTTTTATCATTTTTATCTGTTTATCTGTAGAAATCTCCATCCATTTCACCTACATTTTTAAGGATATAATCATTGAATGTAGATGTATAGCTTGACCTTTCCTTCCTTTTATGATTTTAAAGATGTCATTGTCCTTTTCTGAATTCCATCACTTCTATTAAAATGTCAGCCATCATCATTTCTGATTCCAGAAAGATGGAGAAGACATATCTTTCTATTTTCCCACAATAACACTAAAAGCTTTGGAAATTGCACATAAAACAAACATAAGAAGACTCTGAAGTATGGAGAGAAAAAGGCAAAAATGGCTATAAAACTCAGTATCCAAGGAATGCATGATGGTGTGTTCCCTGGGGTTTCTTCATGCCTTATAGATCTTAGACTTAGAAGAGATGAAAGCGTAAATCTGGAAATGCCACTGAATGCAGACAAAAATATCTCTAAAAGCATTCTCTCTCTAGACAAAGGATCAGCAAAGGAAAAACAAAAAATCCCCATAAAACTTTCAAATAATAGCCACTCTGCTCTAGTGAAACACCATGAAAAAAGCTCTCTCTACCTTCAAAGCTGGGGAGCCTGGACCTCTTTCCTTGCAGGCTGTAACAAGATCCCCCACCACTACCACTGGGGTGGGGGGTGTCAGGGGCCAAGTAGGGAGACAAGACTTTTACTACTACTCAGTGGTTACACCACCAAACATCTCAGCCCACTGTGCTGTCAGGTAGACCACATGGGGAATAGTAGCTAGGCACTGCTACCCATCCCAGCAGCGGGGTATCAGTGAAGGCCTAGTTAGACCCCACAGCTTCCACTCCAACCAGCAGTTACAAGGAGACTCTCCCCTTAGGTGTCAATGGAGACCAAGTGGGAAACCCGGACTTCTCCCCACCCCTGGCAGTATCAAGGCAAAATTTATATATTTTAAAAAAATAATCTGGATATCAGTGGTAAGAGGTGCCCCTCTCTTACCTCTCCAGAGTAGTACCAGAAAAGTCTCACCAAAACAGAATGTATAATAAGATCCAGAGTCTCATGATACAGGGTGGGGCAAAAGTAAGTTTACAGTAAGTAGTTCATATGGAAAATAATACAATAATGAATAAATAATGATACAAGAATAAATTCTGTGTTTCATGAAGTCTCCACTGTTAACCTACTTTTGCCTCACCCTGTATAATATCCAAAATGTCTATGTTTTGATTAAAACATTCCCTCATCATACTAAGAACCAGGAAGATCTCAAACAAAGAACAAAGTATGTGCCAAATTGAGGATGTCTGAACTTCTGACAAAGATTTTAAATCAACCATCATAAAGTTGTATCGATGACTAATTATAAACACTTGAAGCAAATGAAAAAATAAGAGTCTCAGCAAAGAAATGGAAAATATAAAATAAACATAGGGGGTGTATATAAGCAAATATGTTCCAAAGGAAAATCATGGAGTCTCAAGCAAAACATGTCCCTAGAATTTCAACCTCTCTCCCAAGGCAAAATGAATGGTCATATAATTTCTGCTTAAATAAGTACACAAATGGGAATGAACTATTTCAAAATGCAGTGGCTTATATTCTAGAAAGTTTAATTGTTACACACAGCTGATGTTGGTCTGACCCACTGAATCACTTCCAATGTTATTTCAAAAATGAAAATACTCCACGAGCTCTTCACTTTACAAATCTTATTAATACTGCACGAGTTTCTTTTTAGCCTTAGGGTAAATTATCACATTTTAAATCCTTCATAGCTCAATGTGTTTTGAACTCTAGCTTCTTTTTCCAGCTTCTCTCTCCTTTCCTACTTGCTTCCTGTCTTTGTTGACCTTCTTTCTGTTCCATGAGCGTGTCAGGCTCCCTTCTCAGCTCGAAGTCTTTACCCTTTCCTTCCATTCCATCTGTCTGGGACACCTGACACACCACTCACTGTAAAACCACCCCAAAGCCTCCCTCAATCTCATTCTCCAACATTCTCAGAATAAGCCAGAGTTTTCATCACAACTCCATTCCTTGCTTTATGTATTTTCCTACATAGTTTTCATTACTGTTATCATTCTACATTAAGTTAAACTACTATTTGGCTAATTTCTTCCCCCCTCAACAAAAAGTAAATACCATGAAAGCAAGACATTTAGAGTTTGCTGCACATTGACAAAAAATAAAAAATAAAATAACTGAACATAGTGCTTGCATCCTGAAACACAGAAGGTACTATATAAGCCAGTGATGGCGAACCTTTTGAGCTCGGCGTGCCAGCATTTTGAAAAACCCTAACTTAACTCTGGTGCCGTATCACATATAGAAATTTTTTGATATTTGCAACCATAGTAAAACAAAGACTTATATTTTTGATATTTATTTTATATATTTAAATGCCATTTAACAAAGAAAAATCAACCAAAAAAATGAGTTCGCGTATCACCTCTGATACACGTGTCATAGATTCGCCATCACTGAATAAGCAAATATGTGAAGGAAAGAGAGAGAGAAAGATAGAAGGACTGAAGAAATTAAGACTCATGTACTATTTGACTTGCCCAAAAGTTGAGAAACTGGGAACAAATCCAGATTTTTCTGACTCCATATTCATCAAACTTTGATGTCCTTTTTCATGCTAACCTGAAACATGCCTTTCTTCATTTCTCCCCACCAGAGCAACAGAGAACATGATAACTACATAACGTTTTTCTTTCTTTCTTTTTTAAAAAGAATAACTACTCTTACTCCTTTTAACTATTTATGATGAAATCCTAAAACCTTTACTTCATCTTTACTTCATTCATTTATTAGTGCTTTTGTTCTTTTTTATTTTCTAGATGATGTAAACTCCAAATATAATTAAATCTTGGCAGTGACATTATAAAGATGTACATATGTATTTTTTCCTCTCCTTATTTTTCCATTTTGCTTTTTGTTCAAACACGGGGCGGGTTTTTATGCTTTTTTCCCCCAGAGAAGGTTTGTAGCAATGCAGAAAGCAGAAGTTGTTCATAGACAATTCCCTTCAAGGCATCTGTTTTTCTCAAAACCTCAAGACCTTGAAGAGATTAGGTTGAATGACCTGTGAGAATGTAAGAAGTAGAGAAATTTTGAAGAGAAAAATGAATTTTCCTGATCAAGAAATATCAGTTACTCTGTGTCCCATTCTCTCTCTGCCTTTGACTTGGGAGGTGGGAACTTCAAAGGGGATATTGACGTGGATTCTAGGTTTGCCAGTGACTTCTAGGGACCAAGTGAGACACAGAAGTAGTAACACCAGCAGGCCTGAGGGGGACACTGCATAGGTTGGGTCTCAGTGGAAACTGAGGCAGAAGAACAACGAAGGAGCAAAGGGAATTCCTAGATGTTTCCACACTATGTCACACCATTGAGGATTTGAACTATTCTCGGGTTTAAAGGGACCTCCAGAAAAATGAAGTTACCTGTCATGGCTCCAAGGTACACTGGGAACTCAGAGTTAAACATTAAGATAAGTTAAGACCAGGAATTAAGGCATAATAGGCACCCATGTTTTCAGTATAGCCTAATCTCCACAGAACAATGACCTGAGATTAAACTTGCTCTTCTCTTTCACAGATGCAGAGTTTAATTCTTCTAAGGATGTTTTAAAATGAGTAGAAAATTAATAGGGACATCAAGGAACACTGGAGAGGTAAGTTGGACTCTGCTGGTTGGGTCAAAAAGGACTGGTGGTAACACATAAATGTTTGTAATTAGGTTTTAACATTGACAATCCATGTAGAAACTAGATCAATTTCATTTTTGCTTGAATAACCATATTTTAATCTTTCTGAAAACTAGGAAACATAACAGTATTTGGCAAATTCTTTATCAGATATTACTATCATCATCACTTATATGTGATATTTACAGAACACTTAATGTCTGTTTTGGAGTGAGAATGCAGAAACAATCTATCTTCATCAACATTACCAAAAAGGAAACTCTAGCCTATATAAAACAATAATATCTCTAGAATATCTGTAACAATACCTCAAATCTGGGGAATTAACTTTTTTTTTAATCACTGATGGTCATGAATACAACCTTTCTTTTTCTTAGATATTATAAAAAATATAGGTTCACTAATTCACTTTCTCTTAACTTTTCTATATGTGCTGGTTTTCAGAAAAGCAGTCCTTAGTGATAGCTGTTCCTGACACGCACATCCCTTTACTTCTCAGCTCTAATGTGTCCAAAGACAATTTCAGGATTTAGATACTTTCTCCTCTGACCCTAAGGAGGGATGTCATTACAGGAAAACACTACTTGCCTTTCAAAAGGCATAAAGACAAACAAACAAACAAACAAAACACATGCTTACCCATAAAAATATAAAATAAACAAACCAAAATTCCAGAAGGGCAGAACAAATTTCAATTACTGAAACAACCTACGGCTCTTTGAGTATTTCTCAACAGAAGACTGTTGTGTCTTCAACTGCCTTCTAGTCAAATGACCAGCTATCTCTTTCAAAAAGCCATTTTACAGTGCAGGTGTCTAAAATATTGTAATGGTACATATGGCCTCATACACATATCCTTGTTCAATCAATGTTTAATGCTTTGAGCTTGGTACTGGGTATATAATAGTGAATAAATCAAACAAAAGTTTTTTTTCTATAGAATTCAGATTCTAGTGGGTATAAATGTGGCTGAGGTAGGGGCAGATGAGACAAAAGAGAAATAAATCATTAAATATATACTATTTCCCCCAAGCACATTGGGAGAAAGTAAAACCAAGAAGAGAGTAGGGTGTAGGAGATAAGGGCTGGCCTATTAGTTTATGTCTGGAGGTCGCGGATGACCTCACAGAAAAGGGGACATTTAAGTAAAGCACATCTGGGGGTGGGACCTTCCAGGGCAGAAGGAACTGCAAGTGAAATATCCTTGAGATAGACACACACCTGGTGCGGCAGAAGGAAAGCAATGAGGCCTATGTGGCAAGAGAATGAATGTACAGTGGAGTCATGGGAAGACAGAGAAGTAGCGGCCATTGTATTGTTGGCTTTTATCTTGACTGAGATAAAAAGCTACTAAATATCTTTGTGTTGAAGAGCCTCATGACCTGATTTAGTGTTTGAAGCAATCACTCTGGCTGTTATGTTGTGGAAAAACTCTAGGGGATTAAAGGTCAAACACAGGTAGGGTTTAAGCTTAGGGAGTTAGAAGTCATTTACACAGTCAGGGAAGGGAAGGTGGTGAATGGCAGTGCAATGATTGCAGAGGAAATAGTGAGAAGTGTTGGTCAGAATCTGAATATATTCTGAAGGAAGGGCCAGGAGTTTGCTAGTGGACTAGATTGAGGGTGAGAAAGAAACTGGTGAGTTGGAGGCATTTGTCTAAAGCCCTGAATGGTGGGGTTGCCATGAATATATTTTGGGTGATTGGTCCAGGCTCATAATAAAAATGTGTTACTTTCAGTGATAGAAGCTATTTAAGATCACGAGAAAGGAGAAAACACAGATGAATGAGTATTATGAACTGAATTGTGTTTCCCCCAAAATTCATATGCTGAAACCCTAACTCCCAGTACCTCAGAATGGGACTATTTGTGGAGCCAGGGCCTTTAAGGAGGCGATTAATATAAAGTGAGGCTGTGAGGGCATTCCCTATTCCAATCTGACTGGTGTCCTGGTACGAAGGGATTAGGAGACATAGGCACCAAAGGTGTGTATGCAAAGAGGGACCACCACGTGAAGAAGAAGCAAGATGGTGGTCATCTGCAAGCCAAGGAGACAGGCCTCCGAGGAATCCTGCTGCTGGTACCTTGATCTGGAACTTACAGACATCAGATTCCCGAGAAAGTAAATTTTTGTTTTTTAAGCCACCTCGTCTGTGGTATTCTGTTATGACAACCCTAGTTAAACTAAAACAGTGAGTAATGAGAGAAAGGGGGGAAGGGCATAAAATAAAAATAGGACCTATCCCAATTAGAATAAAATTTAAAGCTTATTGTTAGAAAAACTTCCTATACTTAATTAAGCAATATTTTTTAAACTTAACCAAGTGGCAGGTGCTGTGAATAAACTGAAGATTTCATCAGTTAATTATGCTCTTTCTGTCAAAGCATTTCAGTCTTGTTTAGGAAGGAGACTAAAATGATAATGGTAATGATGTGATGATGATGGTGACCTGATGGAGTTGTATGCGGTTTATTTAATGATGGAAATACATTTATTAACACAGTTTATTGTTTTAAAACTTATTGTAGTATTAAAAGTGCCTGTAGAAATAAACACACATATAGAAATGTTAAGTGATGATGACAATAATAATAGTAACAAATAGTAGTTAACCTTTACTTTGTCTGAGGAGGACAGTGACACTGGTAGGTAGATAAATGGTGAGTTTGGATGTGTAGAATATGAAGTATTTATAGGATCATACTTGAGGGACGAAGGCAAAGCAGCGATTAGATGGAAAAACAATGTTTCAAATGGAGTATCAGAGCTGAATCTAAAGACAAGGCTCTCAAATAACACATTCAGACTGAAACATAGTGAGTCAATGAGGGAACCATGGGTAAGATACATTTAGGAATTCCATGTAGAGGGCCAGAGAGGAATAGTAAGAAAAGTAGAAAGTAAGAGAGCTCTAATGATGGCCAAGTAATCCAAAAGAAGCATGAGAGAACCAGCTCATATATCCAGCAGGATAAGGGCTGAAATGTATCAATTGAATTTGGCAATAAGGACATTATTGGCAATATCTGCCAAAACAATTTCAATAGAGCAGAGGCAGAACCTATAATGCAATGAGCTCAAGAGGAAATGAGAGGCAAATAATCAGAGAGTGTTAGTGAAGATTTAACTTTCTAAGAGTCTGTCTGAGCAGGGAAGGGGGGTGATGAAGCAATAGCCTTCTAAAGGGAGGCATTGATCTCTTCCCCTTAGCCCCAAAGGACTTATATGCAAGCATATAGGCCTAACCCAGTGGTTGGCAAACTGCAGCTTGCGAGCCACATGTGGCTGGCTCTTTGGTCCCTTGAGCTTGGCTACGAAGTTTCAATCGCACTGTACGTGAGCACCTGCACGTGGTATTTTGTGGAAGAGCCACATTCCAGGGGCCGCAGTTTGCCAACCACTGGCCTAACCAATGGACACAAGACAACAGGGGGATGAGGGTATAGGTGGGGGGATTGGGGGTAACGTGGGGATAAGGACACATATGTAATAAATTAATCAACAAAAAAAATTAAATAAAAGGGAGGCGTTTGTTGTGGCTATTCTTTGAGAACATATGTAAAGCGAATAAAAGGAGTCCTCAGCAATGTTACCTGTCAATATTATCTCAATAAAGCTGAGAAAACAAAATATGATGTATGGGAAATGATCTAAATAGATGCAGAATGTCAACTTTTACTCTTACAATACAATAAATATCAAATTAATTAAGATATGAATGTGAAAAGTAAAATTTTAAAATTCACAAAAGATAATATAGGAGAATGTCTTTATGATCTCAAAGTAGAGGAAAGGGTTTAAAAAATAAAACACAGAAAGCACAAATCATACAAAAAGGATTATTCTATTGAATCACATTAGAACTGTGAAGTTCTTTATGACAGAAGGCAGTATCCCCAAAATTAGAAAGCAAGCCTCAGATGTTGAAAGGATATTTAAAATGTTTAAGGGTGAAGGAATCACTATAATACACATATAGGGAATCTCTACACATAAATAAAAAGATAAGTCAATAAAACAATGTAAAGGATCTGACCAGCCATGGCAAGGAAACAGAAGCCCTGCAGTTCCTCACCTATATGAAGATAGGCTCAAGATTTTTTTTTTTTTTTTAATGTCAGGTAAACTCAAAGTAACACATATTGTACTTAATAAAATAGTAGAAAAATCAAATATTCTAGAAATGCCAAGTAAGAAGATATTGGTACAATATATACTAGAATCCAACTTGTAATATCCAATTGTATTAGAAAAGCTCATAACACACCAATTCCATGACAAAAGTTGGGGATGGGGAGCACATTTCTACTTTTGTTAAATTTGAGTAGTAGGTGCATAGGTTTTCTCTGGGCTTAAATTTTTCCCTAATGATACTTTTTAAAAAAGCCATTTTTTAAAACTCATGAGCCAACAAGTGAGAAAATACAGTACTGTCTTGGCTGAGAAAGTTGTAATGCCAGAGAGAGGGTGTGTCTCAGGTCTCCTGACTAGCGCACATCCACCAGGAATCCTATTCCCTGAATCTTACTTCCTCTTCGGAGAAGCACCAGCATGCTCTTGGAAATGACTCAAGATGACTCTGGGCTTATTAAATACCCTTTAAAGTGTGAGAAATAGGTATGTAATTAACATTTGCCAAAAGCGCCAATTATTACTTGATGTTCATTCAAGTTGTTTACCCATATGTCTATTTATCTATTATTTATACCCTTATTAACATTATCCTCTCATAGTATGAAAGTGTCTCTATTTCTGAAGCAAATGTGGTATAATTGGGATGGTTTCTATGCATTTTCAAAAAACATAATAAAAAGTAGGACTCTGACAAGGCCAAAGTCTTTGCCAGCCTTCCCATAACTTCCAATTTGTGGTAATGCATTTACCAGGAAAAATACCGGTGACAGATTTCTTACTATCATGGAAGGTTTGGAAATGGTATCCCTATAATATGTATAGCAAGCTACATTCCTCTTCACTCCTTAGTCTAAATACAGTGATGGTACACTAAGTTTGCCAGGGGAATCTTGGTTTATTTCTATTGGCCTGCAATACCATTCAATTTATCATTTGTTCTGAAGTTTTATTATTTTTAAAATAAAGGATTATTATTACATCATTGCATTTTTGTTATTATTACATTACCATTAATTAAGAAGGTTTGGTGGTGCTCCCAGTGTCTCACCAAACCATTAATAATTTGTGATAATCAACTGCAATGAATGGAGTTCTCACTTAAACAGGTGTTTAAATCTAATAGATGATGAATGATATCTCTCTTTTTTTCTGACCTTTCTCAATGCTAAGTACTAAAAATCTTATTTCAGGATGGGACATATAACCCTTGAGTAAAAGAAATAGTCCTCTCAGAAACCAGCAGCTAGGAAAAGTTAACCCTTCTGGTCTCAGTAGACGGGGACTATAAAACCAGGTGTTCACCCTGGCTGGCCGATTGTACCAGTCAGTTCTATCATTGTTTGTGGTAAAGCCTTCAATATACACAAGTTTGCCTGGTTACTGTTCCGCTGGGCAAGGATAAATAAGGACAATGATAGATTTGGTGTCTCTCAGATAAGTGTGGAAATATAAGCAGAGCCCTTCAGCTGTAAGACAAAAAGTTGTCTGAATACTTTTGCTGCAATGTTGTTGTTGTGCTATTTCTGACATGGCCTCAATCTATAGCTAGTTATTTCATTTCGTGCTAACATTTTTTTTTTAAAGAAAATCTTTCAATTCAAGAAAACAAAAAATGAATATTTGGAAAAATCAGAAACTGGATCTCTGTTTCTCTGGAATGTTGATGATGAGTATTTTTGACCCAATGTCAGTCAATGTTTCCCATACTCCATGAGGCGTGTGGTGATACCTACTATTACTTGGAATCCAGAACATTCACACTTTCATCTCCTTTCAAAGTTGGTAGTTGTTTTTCTAAGTTGACCAAGTAGTTGTTTCTCTGAGTTGGCCGGCCTCAAGAACACTCCCTAGTGATCTCTGCCTCCCGGTATTCCTACTTCCTGGTATTCCTACCCACAGAGATTGAAGCCTCTGGCCAATGGCCACACAGGAATTGTGGCCTGCCAGCCACTATGGACGTGAGCTCTGTAGCAAATACTCCAGCCGTAGGTGAGTCTTGAAATAGCCAAGAGCTTTATTTTAGCCTTGAGTCAGAGACACCACACAGTTAATCTGTTTCTGGATATCTGACCCTTCAAACACTGAGTAGTTTTAACATAAAATTTTAGAAAATTTGTTACGCAACAATAAATAACTAATGCATTGTTGAAAGAAGACTATTATAAACACAATTATTTAACATATATAGTTAAAGTGAATTTACATACCATCCTGTGAAGCTTGACATTTCATTTAGATTAACTGACTGTTCCTCTAAATTACTTTCTTATTTTCTGCTTCAAGTTTGCTTATGAATGAACCAGAAAATAAAGCAATATTTGTTAATGTGTTAGATCAGCAGAAGAAATTTGCAAACAGTGAATATACCAGTTATATGTCACTATATGGGATGTTCTAAATAGAAAATTCATTAATTTTCAAAATAACTAAAATTTTGGATACTATTAATGAAATTAAATATTTCAAAATGCATTTTATCAGGCAAAACATCTAACATTGTTGTGGATGCTGTTGTAATTGAATTAAAAAGTTCATTAGATAAAATTATTTGGTTTTGAGCTGAAGACATGCATATTACATTTAAATTCAAGCTAAAAATCATAACATTATTTATTTTGATAATAATAAAATATATTAGAATTAAGAACTTTTTGGAACAGAAATGTACTAAAGGATTGGATTTTAGGCAGATATAACTTATAGTAGTGTCCACAGTAGTTGTGATGTTGAAATAACTAAATTTATAGTTTTTCCTATTTATATTTTATGTGTACAAATTTGAAATAACTAAATGATCAAATTTTTGTGATGAAGCTGGTACTGAACATCTAAAACTATTTCAGACCACACAAATGTTTTCACATTCTTTTGCCTGTGTTTAGGATGAGATGGTGGACTTTGATTGCAGTATGTGTAGTTGGCATATTTTTCAAAATAAGCATCGACAAAATATTTGACCAGCTTTGTCTTGTAAAAATAATTGTGAATTAATAACCTCTACATGGAGGCAAAAAAAGTAACTGTAAATATATTTGGGCTGAAATATTTTTTTAAGAAAATTTTAAAATGGAGAATGTCCTCCATTTAGCAAAATTTGCTCTGAATTTAGTAGGTATCTTAACACAGGTAGATTAAATATTTCCTGAATTTTAAATGTTATGGTTTACAGAAAGTAATTAATAAAATATTCATTCATTCACTCATTCATTCACTTATGTGTATACATATTTACTAGCCAATAAATGGCAACTTTGAAGAAAATTTCAGCCAAGTTTTATAAAAAATATTAAAGTAATAAATTCATATAAAATTTATTAATAGAAAAATACCATTGTGATGATTTGGAAACTAAGAAGCTAAGATATGACTAAGACTCTATTTAAATTATAGAAATAAGATTCAAGAGTAACTAGTTTACTTACTTTTAAATGTGGAGAAAATTAATGTAAAGAATATAAATACAAAAAAAGACTAGAAATACGTAATATATTAATATAATGTATAGCATGTAATTATGTATTATGTAATATGCATAATTACATTATAATCTATATCTATAAAAGCCTAAGTGACAGGTCGACCATTTGACTGGTCAATCGTTTGACTGCTATGATGCACGCTGATCACCAGGGACAGACGCTCAATGCAGGAGCTGCCCCCTGGTGGTCAGTGCGCTCCCACAGTGAGAGCACTGTTCAGCTGACCTACGAGCATCAGAAACCGGGCTCATAACGTGGGCTCCACCACCCCCATCTCCCAGCCAGCCTCCTGATGCTTTGCTCACTACTACATCCCTTGGGGGATGTCAGGCTGCTGGTTTCGGCCCAATCCCAGCCTGCTAGTACAATATAATAGAAATTGTAATGAACTTTCTTGCTTACTTTTCAAATACTCATATGTTGTTATGGGTATTTTTATTCCTGAAATTAAAGTTATTAGAACTATTTTATAGGTCTCCTAATATATTTAAAACAACTTTTTGGTTACTAAATGTTCCAAATTATTTTAGATACTTTTAGTGATCATTTTAAGGCTACCTTGGTTTTAATAAAAAAATAAATAAACTATCCCCACAATTATTTTAGGCATATTTCACAGGTGAGAGTGTAGCCCAGGTCTGCTGACCAAAAATAAACACCTCCACACTGCATGAAAGAATTGAATGGTAGGTAGTAAACTGTGTCAAAATAAAGAATGTCTACACACTTATTTCATAATTTTATCAATTTTATACAATGTAATTTAAGTTCTTATAACAGAAAAAAGAATTTTCTTAATGTTTTAAAATATAAAAGCTTATCAAAACTTGGGTTGAAATAATTTAGGTGGATAGCCAATATAATAAGTTGAGGTATAGCTTTGTTTTCTTTTCCATTGCATAGAAAGAGGTAAATATTTATCTTAGACTTCACTCATTGTAGGAAATTTTCTGACTTCTCAAAGTAATCCCCATCCTAGTGTGAATGCAGACTGTTTTTGTAAATATTGTGGATGTGTAAAATCAGAGTGATTAAGCTATCAAGAGAATGTCTAAATCCTAAAACAATTCAGGAGAGAAGTAAATGAAGGTGAAGCAAAGAATAAGGACACTCTGCAAAATTGAGACTTGCTATTCTTCCCTTCCAGGGAGCTGTTGTGCTGAGAGTAGACCATGGACGCCTTACATAACATTTTAAAATAGGATTTTTTTGTGTGTGGTTGGTGAGTTTCCTGGATTGGCTGCAAGTCCAGAAAACTGACATAAACCACATGCAATGTATAATGGGTTCAGAAGGTCAGGCTTACTTTTATTTATTAGTTATTGACATTTCTTTCTCACTCGATAAAAAGGCAGAACAACAATTGCCTAGGATTATCCCTTGTTTGGCAATAGAAGATCTGGAACTGGAAGCCCATAGTTTTTGCCCATCAATCATCCTCCTCCCCTTCCTTTTCCCCAATAAATAAAAGGTTTCTCAAATTATTCATGAAAACTTGTAAAAAGATCATTTCAGCAGTTTTAACAACATATTTCAGTATGCCATCCAATGCTTTGGAGGTCTTAAAGGAGGCTCACATTAAGGCAGTAAAACCTGTGGCTAATACAAATATAATTTGCACTGAGCTTCCTAATCATGAGAGGCAGCTATTATAAGACAAAATAAAACAAATGATTTCCAAATCCTAGATATATGGCAGGGCAGTATTAGAAATAATGTGTGAGAGAGACCCTTCCTTTGCATCTGGTAAAATTGATTGCAAGGAAGTAAGAAAAGGCAGGATGCTCTCAGAGGGTTACTGAGATAAATTTCATCTGTACCTGTCCAGGCCAACCTTCCTGCCCCTTTCCAAATCAAACCTGGAGCTGCCAAATGCAGCTTTGTGAGTGGGAAAGGAGGAGGAAACAGTAATAAGAAACAGTGCAGAATCCGACCATCAGAGCCTGCTGCACTGGAGGATTCGAAGTCTGAGTTAGACCTGAGGTAATTTGGAGTCACATGACTTCTAGACTGTTCATTTAGACACAGAGGTGGGGAACCGTTTTTCTGCTAAGGGCCATTTGGCTATTTATAACATCATTCTTAGGTCATACAAAATTATCAACTTAAAAATTAGCCTGCTATATTTGGTCAAACATTTAATTAATTCACCCCTAATGCCTTGGTAGGGCCAGACCAAATGATTTTGTGGGCCTTATATGGCCACAGGGCCAGACATTCCCCACCCCTCGTTTAGGGTAACTGAGCATCCCAGTTTGCTTGTGGTGCTTCAGGTTTTAGGACTGAGAGTCTCACACCTCAGGAAATCCCTGAGTCTTGGGCAAAGCTGAACTGTTGGTCAGCCTAGCTGCACTTACATTTTGTTAAATAAATCACATAGGAATGCTGTGAAAAATAGTATGGGGCTGGCATAATGGGGTTGATCAATGATTAAAGAATTTGGGGTTAAGGATGAAGTCATAAAAAATAAATTTACCCTTTGCCTGCATCAACAGGCAGAATAAGCCACTCCCACTTGTCCTGTATGTCTGTTTCCCCAAACTCACTGGGTTATCAACCATGCTGGGAAGAGTATAAAGAAGTTTAAAACAAGAAGAAATGTTTGCATCATCATGAAGATTAAATATATAAACAACAAGAGTCCCAGTGCACAAAAATTTGTGCACTCAGGGGGGGTCCCTCAGCCTGGCCTGTGCCCTCTCGCAGTCTGGGACCCCTCAGGGGATGTTCACATGCCAGCTTAGGCCCGCTCCCCGGGGGGATCGGGCCTAAGCTGGCAGTCAGACATCCCTCTGGCAGCCTGGGAGCCCTCGGGGGATGTCCATTTGCCAGCGAGGAGCAGGCCTAAGCTGCAGTCGGACATCCTTAGCGATGCTGAGGAGGCGGGAGAGGCTCCCACCACCACCACCGCTGCACTGGCTTATGGCTGAGCAGAGCTCCCCCTGTGGGAGCGCACTGACCACTGACCACCAGGGGGCAGCTCCTGCATTGAGCATCTGCCCCCTGGTGGTCAGTGTGTGTCATAGTGACCAGTCATTCCCAGTCATTCTGCTGTTAGGATCAATTTGCATATTACCCTTTTATTATATAGGATTGTCACACTCTTTTCTGCATTTTCCTCATGTTTCTGCCCAAGGTAACGGAAGTATATGGTTTAAAACATTGTACTATGTATTCTGTCTAAGTTGGTGCCAGAGTAGAAAGTCAGAACTCTGCTTTAAAGTAAACTAAACTCAACAATCTTTCAAAAGATAAGATTTAATGAACCAAATAAACTTATGATCAAAAATACACCCAGAGACTTAGAAGCATGAACAGACTATTGAACCTCAGAAGGCAGGGGAGGGTGGGAAGAGATCAACCAATAAATTTGTATGCATATATGCATAACCCATGGACACAGACAATGGGGTGGTGAGGACCTGGCGAGGGGTTGGGGGCCGTGGGCTGGAAGGGGTTGAATGGAGAAAAAGGAGAACCTATGTAATACTTTCAACAAAAATTACAAAAAGATTTAATTAGAGATTATAGAATGGTTATTCATATGGAAATCATTGCGCATATGCTTCCATATAATCTGTTTTTACAACTAAAAAAGAAATGCTAATCAATAAAATATTTTTATATGTAAATTCTGTTTTATATCCAAGACATACATTGCAAGAGAAAACCCTGTTTTTTCCCATAGCTTTGCCCATGATGAAGTCAACATATGGTAGATAATGGTACAGTATTACATCAGGTAACAATAAAATATTTATGATACAAGAGTTTGAATATGAAAGGACTCACTTGCTCATGTTTTCCATATCACATTATTTAAAAGATTATGCCAATCATTTGAAGTGGGTAGTAAGTAATTGGTTATTTTCTTTGCTTTTTTTAATTTATTTTTAAAAAAATATATTTCATTGATTTTTTACAAAGAGGAAGGGAGAGAGACAGAGAGTTAGAAACATCGATGAGAGAGAAACATTGTTCAGCTGCCTCCTGCACATCTCCCACCGGGGATGTGCCTGCAACCCAGGTACATGCCCTTTACCAGAATTGAACCTAGGACCCTTCAGTCCGCAGGCCGACGCTCTATCCACTGAGCCAAACCGGTTTTGGCTGGTTATTTTCTTTTAAAAAAAGATACCAAATTATCCTGAAGGACTGTTATAATATATTACTTTTCAAACCAAAGACTACTTTTACCTGCTCTATTTCTTCAATAATCACGATTTTATTTCAGTTTCATTTTTTCATTACTTATGGCCATTTACTAGGGTATATTGTTGGTAATTATCATAGTTTGTTAGTAGAGAAAAAGCAACAACAAAATAAACTAATAAATAACATATTTGCTATTTTTCTCTTTGCTAATCTATAAAACAGAGCCTCAAGGAACTATGTGGTGGTGCTTTCCTGCTGGCCACTTGTGAGTCCCTTTTAATAGACACCAAAATATCACTGAAGCAGCTATTCAAACTTGTGCAGGACATTGAAACCTATTAAGGTAGGCAATGCTTCATTTTCTACCAGACTCCTGCTGAGAAGAGGGTCAGAAGAGGAAGAAGCGATGATGAGAAAAAGAATAAGACAACGAGTAATTAGTAGGATTATGTCAATACCACTAGCACAATGATGAGTACAATGATCGGTGAATGACGAGAAGAA
>NW_005871082.1:7154007-7296084 GCF_000147115.1 Myotis lucifugus | reverse complement strand
AAGGAGGAGGAGAAGAAGCAGAAGGAGGAGGAGGAGGAGGAGGAGGAGGAGGAGGAGGGGGAGGAGGAGGGGGAGGAGGAGGCGAAGTTGCATCATGAAAACCTGTCTAAAGCTCTCCATTATAACCTTCTGTAAGAAAACTTGGAGGGGCACCAAGGGTAGAAGGCCTCTGAATGCTCACCCTATATTTACCCCTATCCCCAGGGCCAGCATTTGTCTGGAAATAACATGAAGCCTGGATCCCTTGTGTAAATATTCAGAACTTCAACCTCCATTCTCAGCTGGAAACCTTATAACTAAGCAAGGTCTTTCATGTGGTATTTCAACATTTCTCACTCCAGCTTCTGAAAGAAATGGAAACAAACTTTGTTTATGCTTATGAAGGCCCTAGGATGGAGGTTGAATTTCAAGACTGTTCTTCCAGAAGGGTGAAAGGTCAGTCTGGAAGTGAAAAGAACATGACAACGATTCTTGTCCCGCTCTAGTTCTTCTTCAAGCTGACTCCTCATTCCTAATGGGGATGCATGGAGTTGGCAATATGACATTCATGCACATGATTACTTTTTCATGATTGTTTTCTTTACTTTTATGAATATGTCTGTGTAACATGGAATAAGAGATTTCAGGAAACATAGAATACCACTAAGTCTAGCTCTTGTTTAGAAGTATCCATTTACAAATTACTGTAATCGAGTGTACTTTCAGATTCACATGTTTGTTTCTAATTCATAAATGCAACTAAATGTTATATTATGCATTAAGACATAATTATAAGAGCCAGCTCTCATTTTTACTTTCATGTTAGAGTTTTCACTTCTAACTTGGCATATAAAGTTTAAAGTACTTTCATCTGTATTATCTTGTATGAGTCACACCATTCGAAGTGATGGGGAGATAGTGGTACCCCATTTTACAAAGGAGGGCAATGTTGACTCTTTGGGATGAAATGACTTGTCTGAGGAAAAGTAGCTTACTGAGAGTAAGAACCCCGGCTTGGAAATAAGGTCATCTGACTTTATGTACGTGGCCTGCTCTTTCAAAAAATACCTTCTGAAGCTCTATTAGATTCAAATATATTTTATGTATTATGCATTATTATATTTGAGAATAAATATTAACAAAGAATTAAAATTCCAGACACCTTTCCTCACTGCAGAGAGAATCCTTACTGCAGAGCTGGAGTCAAGCATTTTGACCACTTACTATGTACCAAAGATTTTCTTCTGCACTGTATTATACAAATCCTACCATTATTCTGAAACAATATTATTCTTGTTTTACAAAGATGTGCATGTTTATGTTTCAAGAGAGCAGCTGCATACCCAATACACAACTAAAGATTCAAACTTTAGAACAGGAATGGGGACTCCATAGCTTGAAATTTCAGCTATAGTTCATACCATCAGATGTGAGGGAAACAAAGTAGAGAGAGTGTGAATTGCCTATGAAGTTTAGGCTAGGTAGGCTGAGAGAGCTTTGCAGTGAGTCTGTGGCACTCAACTAAAAATAGATCTTCATTATCACATGATCTCACTTATATGTGGAATCTAATTAACAAAATAAACTGATGAACAAAATAGAACCAGGAGCATGTAACAGACTGATAAATCTCAGGCGGGCCAAAACCAGCAGTCTGAGATCCCCAGAGGGGTCCCGGATTGAGAGAGGGCACAAGCCAGGCTGCGGGACCCCACCGGTGCACGAATCCATGCACCAGGCCTCTAGTTTTATATATTTTGGGTGTCTATAAAGGGAAAATAGAAATATTTTTCTCTAAATTGCTCTTCAAAATTATACAACTGATTCCAGAGAAAAAAGAATATCACTAAAAATGTAAAAAAAAATTGGGGGCCAGCCAGACCAGTGTTGCTCAGTGGTTGATCATCAACACATGAACCAGAAGGTTATAGTTCAGTTCTCAGTTAGGGAACATTCCCAGGTTGCCAGCTCGATCCCTAGTAGGAGTCATGCAAGAGGCAGCCAACCAATGATTCTCTCTCATCATTGATGTTTCTATCTCTCTTTCCCTCTCCCTTTCTCTTCAAAAGCAATAAAAATATGTGGGGTTTTTTTTAAATTGGAAACTAGGAGATCTTTAATTCGGGCTGTGCATATTTCTTGTATTACCTTGGCTGAATTTCCTAAATAATGTGTCTCATTCGTAAAATGGAAGTAATATTTGGTCATGCTTCATGAGACATGAGATAAAAGAAAATTAATTTATTTCTCCCTCAGAGGAATATTATAAAGTAAGTCATAATTTATATAATTCTTTCCAGTTTGGGATTCAATCTGCCAAAAAAGAGAATGAAAACTGTGCAAAGGAGTTGCAATGGGAAATCAAAGCAAGAGTGTGAGCCTACGAGACATGCAATGATGCTGGCGCCAATCATTTTATTGGCTGTTCAATCTATATCCACATGTCTGAATAAACATTGGATTCTGTACCTTCAGGGATAACAAAACAATTAGGCACTACACACACAAAAAAATCTAATTTTTAACTGACATAATTCTTTGCTTTTCAGTTCATTTAAATTTTTTTGGAGGTGTGCAAACACAAACTATACTACCACAACACCATTTACCAATGAAATTAAAGTCCAAATATATGTACATATCAAAACTGATTTAATCTTTACATTTATCTTTAATGCTTTTCCCACAAGACTTTTCCTTTTTGTACCGCATCTAGATCATTTGATTTTTAAGATGGAAAAATAAGGAGTCCAGAGCCATTTTTAAAACTGTATATTTTTAGAGAGAAAGTGCCTGATAAGTAATTGTGAAGAAATTATTCCGAGGACTCTTTTTTAAGAGTCTTATGAACCTCAGACTTTAATACTCGAACTTTATAATTACATACTTCCTTAGGGGCTTTATGAGTCCATTTCTTCTACCAATTGATAATTAGGTAAAACAGTAATATAACTATTTTGTGAGTAACACTTCAAGCTATTTGATTCTCAAACTAAGGAGTTAATGTTATAAGACCTTACAAAGCACTGTAGGCCATTTAACTAATGAGAGACAATCAATCAACTATTTCTTCAATCCCTATTGTGTCTCATCTCCAAGATTAAAAGAGTTAAACTTACAGAAAATATATTGAAATTAGGAAGATATCAATGCCCTCTTTATATATTAAATTAATGGGGGGGGGAGTGGGTGCCGAGAAAAAAAAACTAAGAAAATCTGGTAGATGAAAGCATTGCAAATAAATTGTGCATTTGGATGATCATCGAATAACCTTTCCTGTCTCTTTCATGTGTTGCTCTGGGAACGTATTAATCTTTAAAGCCCTCTTACATTATAAATATTGCTTATGGCACAAATCATGCAAATTTATCCCCCTTTCATTACTCCAGAGCTTCCCAGGTCAAGAGTTATCATTCAGACAACATCAACTACTTCAACTAAAACGTGTTATATATCTATGTCAGTTCATATTTAAATGCATGATGTAGCACCATGATAAATCCTTCCTGGCCTTTGGCAAAGGTAGTACTGAGAGGCTCTGTTTAGAAGAGAGGGATTTTATAGTTTAAGTGCACAGTTCCCAGGGAGTTAAGCAAATAACAAGCAACCCCTTTGCTCAAAGAATTTTCAAAATAGCAAGAAACAATGTCAATGGTTTTAGGACCAGAGTCTATTACAAACAGTCTTATGGATACCCATTAGAGAGGGTGAGAGAATATTCCTCTTAGCTGTCAAGGGGTCCAGAGAGAAACAGCATACCACAGAAAAATTTATGATAAAATGGAATGTGAAAGCACTATCTAGAACTGCTGTTACATAAATTTATGAAATCTTTATGTCAAGAGTCAAATGTTCTCTGATGAGGATTCTTCCTCTCTAGCTTCCAAAGAAGCACATGCCCTTATCACATTCCCAGTACAGATGCCCAACTTTCTTCATGAAACATTTCAAATCTGTTTAAATCCTTTCTTGAGGGGTAATTCCAAGAGGTCAGGGCATCCTCTCAGCCAATGATTAGAAACTGTAACTAAAAGGTAAAAAAGTCTAATTTATTATCTAAGGTACCTGCATGATCATGATGATGTACATTATCTTTTTAGAGATAATAATCTTGAAAGTCCATGTACTTGTACCAATTATATAAGTAATTTGGGAGATTATTCTTTTAAATAGCTCTAATTTATAATTCAAGGAATAAAAATATATTTTACTCAATATTAGAATTATTGGATCTTCCATACATGACCTAACTTGACCTAGAATGATAGCAGCTAACATGTATTTATTTTGGTTAGGCACAAGATTTTGTTAAATGTGTTCTACATTTCCCCTATTTTATGACTTTCTACAACTCTATTGAGCTAACTAGTTTTAATGTTCCCATTTTTTAGGTGAGAAAATTGAAATTGAAGAGTTGAAGGTCACACAGCCAGTACATAGCAAGCAGAACTGGAGTCCAAGAATCTGCAACCAGAGCCCTAGCTCTGATTTTGTCTCTCTATTGCCTCAAGGGATCCATAATGAAATACAAATTAAAGACAAGGATTCACCCTTTTTGAAAATATTAACAATAATCTATTGAAGACAACTACCAAAGCAGAGTTTCAGAGCAAGAACATTCTCATTAGAATAAATGCCTAGTTGTAGCCTGTGGTGGCAGGGATTGGGGTGGTGGTGGAATAAAATCCTTGTTAGGAGATGTAAAGCTCAATATATTTGCAAAGGGAAGAATTATACCTGCAGTTTGTCTAGTTCCTCGGTC
Source organism: Myotis lucifugus (assembly GCF_000147115.1). Lineage (NCBI taxonomy): Eukaryota > Metazoa > Chordata > Mammalia > Chiroptera > Vespertilionidae > Myotis > Myotis lucifugus. The sequence goes on along the minus strand of NW_005871082.1, from coordinate 7,291,343 downwards.
AGCCCCCACACAAGTCAGTACTAAGGAGAATTTTTTTTAAAATTATGATGATATAATGATAATGCAAGTGAAAATGATGAAGAAAAATAGCTTCTCTGTGTAAGTTATAAACTAAACATAAACATAGTTTGTTAGATGACATGAAACAAAAACATTGGCAGAGAATTAATCTTTGCATTCATGTTTATAGATGGAAAAATACTGCAAATTTGGAGAGCTGAATTAAAGGTGGTCCAAAATACACAACATTTTCATAACTGGGGTGAAGTGCTTTGCAAAAGCTTATCAGTGCCAGTAATTTAATTTATTGTAAAGACGATAAAGAGTTCATATGTCACTCTACCTTAGGGGTAGGGCTACATCCCAACCAGAGGAACACTGTAGTTTTAAACATGACTATGTAGCCTTTGAAGTGGTTATAGCAACTCCTGATGAAGTTCAAAGATCAAACACAAAACAAAGCAAAAATAATAATGGAAGAACCATCTTTCTAATTAGTGATGACTCTTAACAAGGTGGCCTCATTTTCAATTTCTGTTACTACATATGGGCCAACAATACCATTGAATGTAGTAATAGGATTTAAATCTGAAGCAACTGATCAAAACATTGTAATTATGCCCTAGCAGGTTTGTCTCAGTGGATAGAGCATCAGCCTGAGGACTGAAGGGTCCCAGGTTTGATTCTGGTCAAGGGCACGTACCTCGGTTGCAGGAGCCTCCCTGGCCCGGGCCCTAGTAGGAGTTCGTGCAGGAGGCAACCAATCAATGTGTTTCTCTCACATCAATGTTTCTCTCTGTCTTTCCCTCTCTCTTTCACTCTCTTTAAAATCAATGGAAAAAATATCCTGGGGTGAGGATTAAAAAACAAAAACTGTAATTATTTTCTGAGATTCACATTTAACCCATTACTGAATCCAATTAGGTAGTCTTCATGGAGCTGTACACAGTTTTGGTTTCAAGTTTGTTCCAGAATATTCTAAAAACTTTCTACAATTTCTATTTTACTTGAACTATAGTATACTGATGACTTCCCTAACTTATTTTAAATAGTAGGGTCTGATTGATCTTCCAATATTAAACCTGACATTAGTATCATATGTAAAAATATGTATCATTAAAGGGCCCTAGGATTTGATCTCTCATACCAGGGAGCCTACAGAGAAGACATTTTTTAAAAATATATTTTTATTTATTTCAGAGAGGAAAGGAGAGGAAGAGAAAAATAGAAACATCAATGATGAGAGAGAATCATTGACCGGCTGCCTCCTGCATACCCCCCACTGTGGATCGAGCCCACAACCCGGGCATGTGCCCCTGATCAGACTTGAATCCGGGACCTCTCAGTCCGCAGGCCGACGCTCTATCCACTGAGCCAAACCGGCCAGGGCCAGAGAAGACACTTTTGAAGGACTTGATCAGAAAGTCTCAGAAGACAGTGCCAGTTGGAAGCCTTGCTGGGCTCCAAGTCTGTTCACTGATGCTTGTTGAACAAAGAGAACCAAGGACTACTGCCATTTCTTATCATTTCCACACAGAAAGCACTCCCACCTTATCCCTCACCTAAGACCTTTTACCTACAGACTTACTGGTAAAGACACATCCCCTGGGTGGCATCCCGAAAGAGGGAAATGAGGCAAACCAAAACATCTGATGTGGAATTATTGCTTCAGATTATCTAACGCGGTAATCATCAAGCTTTTCCTGTAGAAAGCCAAATAGTAAATATTTTTGGCTCTCTGAGCCAGCTAATCTCTGTCTCTGCAAATCAACTCTGGTTTTGTAGCACAAAAATAGCCATGGACAACACATACACACACACATACATACATGCATACATACAAACATACATACATACATAAGTGGGCATGACTATGTTCCAATTAAACACTGTTTACAAAAATAGACAGATTTTCAGGTTTGGGTGCAAGGATGCTTAGTTTACCAACTCCTCCAGAAAGTAAGTAACTCATCTTTGATGTTGATTGGGATAGGAGATAACAGATTTAAAATAGAATTTATTTAGCCTAATTTTAATCTTTATATCATGTTTGTGCCAAATGCATAGTCATTTCCAGACATCATTTAGAACCCAATAAAATAAATCATTTATGCATGCATGCAATGTGATCCACACACAGTTCTGTAGAAATTTGCAGGTACTCCCCAGCTATGGACTGAATGTTTGTGTTTCTCCAAAATCCATAAACTGAAATGCTAATCCCCAATGCAATGCTATTTGGAGGTGCAGTCTTTGGGAGGTAATTAGATTATGAGGGTTGAGCCCTCAGGGTGGGATCAGTGCCCTTATAAGAAGAGACACCAGAGCCCAGCTAATGTGGCTCAGTTGGTTGAGTATAGTCCCATGCACTAGGAGCTCAGTGGTTCAATTCCTGGTCAGGGCACTTGCCCAAGTTGTGGGCTGGATCCCCAGTAGGGGGCATATAGGAGGCAGTCAATCAATATTTCTATCTTTCTCTCCCTCTCCTTTCCCCTCTCTCTAAATAATCAATGAAAACATATTTAAAAAAAGAAGAAATACCAGAGAAATTATTCTCTCTCTGCCATGTGGGGACAGCAAGAAGATTATTATGTGCAAAGCAGAAAAAGGGCTCTCACTGGAACTCAGCCATGCTGGTACTCTGAACTCAGATTTCCCAGCTTCCAGAACTGTGAGAATTAGATTTCTGTTATCTGAGACACCCAGTCTATGGTCATTTGTTTAACAACCCAAGCTGAATATGACACTCCCCAGGTTTTCCAGGTTTTCTCTTCTTTTCTTTTTTTTCTTTCTTCTTCTTCTTCTTCTTCTTCTTCTTCTTCTTCTTCTTCTTCTTCTTCTTCTTCTTCTTCTTCTTCTTCTTCTTCTTCTTCTTCCTCCTTCTCCTTCCTCCTTCTCCTTCTCCTTCTCCTTCTCCTTCTCCTTCTCCTTCTCCTTCTCCTTCTCCTTCTCCTTCTCCTTCTCCTTCTCCTTCTCCTTCTCCTTCTCCTTCTCCTTCTCCTTCTCCTTCTCCTTCTCCTTCTCCTTCTCCTTCTCCTTCTCCTTCTCCTTCTCCTTCTTCTCTCTCTCTTCTCTTCTCTCTCTCTCTCTCTTCTCTTCTCTTCTTCTTCTCTCTCTCTTCTTCTTCTTCTTCTTCTTCTTCTTCTTCTTCTTCTTCTTCTTCTTCTTCTCTCTCTCTCTCTCTCTCTCTCTCTCTCTCTCAGTCCCCCCCCGCCCCCACCTTGAAGAGATCACAGTCTCTATCAACCTGGGGGGAAAGTATGCCACTCTAAAATCATAGCTAATGGATCACCATTCCCAAAATAAATCAGGATCTTTTTTAAACATTGGTTTGTTTACACATGGTATTTTGTCCCCACTGTCTAGAATTCTCTCTCCGCCCACCTCCACTTTCATTAAAAACAAAACAAAACCCTACTCATGCTGCACGGTTCATATTACACACCATTTATTGAGAAGGATCTTTCTGCCATGTCCCTACCAACAGAATAGTGGTTTCTTTCTAGATCTTACTTTGCACTAGATATCTTTATAGCATTTATCAGATCATATTGTCATCATTTTTTGCATATATCATACTCTTCAAATGCAGAGTATACTTTTTTCATCTTTGATTTTCCAAAATCTAACTTTGTGCCAGCCCTTCATTGGTAATCAGGAATTAAAGAAAGAAGGAAAGAAGGGAGAGAAGAAGATGAAGGTAGAGAAGAGAAAGAAAAATAAATAAATAGGATTGAATGAAGAAACTCAATTTCATGGGTGGAGCAAAGAATTGTGTATTTAGTAATATGAACATTATGTAAGTATTAGAAGCTATGACTGATGTCATTAGACATTAAGTATATATAATATACCATTTTAACAATGGTGAAGTTTTTCTAAAGAAGTTAGACTTAGAATATTATTGCTTATAGAAAAACTATGGTTTAAAATGCACAATAATCACAAATGGTATATCTTTTGTTGCTATTAATTCAAATAATTAATTTAAGCACTTCCATTAGGAAAAATGGTTGTCAGGGCAGATGGGTGTGTTGGGGAGTGAATTTACTTACAAACTAAACAACATCAATATATCTGTTGTATTACTCTAACACTGAATAAATTAATTTGTATTTAATTCAATTAACTTAATAAATTTTTAAGGCTTCCAGTGCTTTTTTCTTAACACCATTAGTCAGGGTGAACTGAGATAAAGAAAATGGTATGTTAGATTGTTTTAATAAAAATATTTTTAGAACTTTAATGAGCATATAATTGTCAACTTATAAAATGGTTTTCTTCTATTATCAAAATTGTTTTAGGCAGCCAAGAAACTAAAATTTGAAAAAAAAATTACTTAAATTAATGCTGTTTGTATTTATAACTTTATGTATATACATTTTTTTTCTCATTCTCCCTTCTTTTCCTTAGGCTGTTTTCTGCTTCCAGAAGAGAAAACATTACACTGAATATATTCAGTATATTTTTATCTATACTGAGTGCTGTTAGTTATTGAAATCAGCAATTGTAATAATAATGAGAACAGAAATTAAGTTTTAAAAACGTCTCCTAATAAATCTGTTGTAGTTCAATTAATCCTTGAGGAGAGCTATTTCCCCAAAATATATTAGAGAAGCTGTTGCACATCTTGAACTAATAAATTGATTGCTACCAAAGACATCTTATTGGTTTTACCTGCTACTCACATACTCATTCTCTTCAGGCAGTTACATAGCAGGAGACGGATGTGACAGAAACCCCATAAATATCATTTATCAAAATAATTAGCAGTATCATTCTTGACCTTTCTTATCTGTGTGTTATTTAAGATTTTAAACGTCTCAACTCTTTCACTTGTTTTTATGTTTCTATGTATCTATATGCTTCTGAGACTTGAGATAAACAATAAAAATATTTTCTTCATAAAAACTGTTCTAACCTCCCTCCAGGTAATTTTAAAATCTCAGTGGATAGGGAATTCAAAGAAAGCCTGGATATTGGGGTGCTCCTTGGTGCAATACCCACACAGGTTGTGAGCAGCCTTCCGCATCTCATTCCCGTCACAGAAGATGTTGAGCTGGCAGTTCTTGCTGGCTGTTTGCCACCCCGTTTTCTCAGTGCTCAGGACTTGTATTTGTGCTGAACCAAGGAGATGCCCACTTTCTGTTTTCCATTTCAAGCCTGTATTTCCTCTGCCTTTAATGAGTTTTATGGATGAACAAGCCAGAGCAAATAAGGTAAGCCACTGTCACTCTCCACTAAATCTTTCCACTTTTCAAGAACCGCCCTGAAACTGAACTTCTAGGAATTGCTTATTTGGACAGGGACACATGACCATATTCTTAGTATGGTTTCCTTGCATCAAGGAAATAAGTTGAAGTTCTGAGTTTCAGCCCTCTTTACCACTTATTTTTTTAAAATATATTTTATTGATTTTTTACAGAGAGGAAGGGAGAGGAATAGAGAGTTTGAAACATCGATGAGAGAGAAACATCAATCAGCTGCCTCCTGCACACCCCATACTGGGCATGTGCCTGCCACCAAGGTATATTCCCTTGGCTGGAATCGAACCTGGGACCCTTCAGTCCGCAGGCCGATGCTCTATCCACTGAGCCAAACTGGTTAGGGCTCTTTACCACTTATTGACTATGGGAAGTCATTAACATTTACAAGTCTCAGTTTCTTGACGACAAAATGGGAATAACAGTGTCTTTCTTGCCCATCTCCCAAGATCCTAGTGAGCTTAAATGAAGTTATGTATGTGAACATGTCTCTAATCTGTAGCACAAGAGAATAGAAATGACTCTTCTTCCTTCTGAGCAATCAGAATGATGCAATAAATCTTACTCTTTAAAATCACTTTGTGGTTTTGAACTTTTAAAAAAATACATATTTAACCATATCCTGATATCCTGTTTATTGGACAGATACCTGCAAAAAAAATGAAACTAGGCCACATTCTCATACCATACACAAGAATAAATTCAATATGGATTAACGACTCAAAATGTTAGACTCAAAACCATAAAAATTCTAGAAGAAAACACATAGGCATTAAAATATCGGACATTTCTTGTAGCAATATTTTTTTCTGATATATCTCCTGGAGCAAGGGAATCAAAAGGAAAAAAATAAACAAATGGGACTATATCAAACTAAAAAGTTGTTGAACTGCAAAGGAAACTATCAACAAAAGCAAAAGACAACCCATAGAATGGGAGTACGTGTTAGCCAATGATACATCTGATAAGGGGTCAATATCCAAAATTTATAAAGAACTTATATAACTCGCCCTAACCGGTTTGGCTCAGTGGATAGAGCGTCGGCCTGCGGACTCAAGGGTCCCAGGTTCGATTCTGGTCAAGGGCATGTACCTTGGTTGCGGGCACATTCCCAGTAGAAGGTGTGTAGGAGGCAGCTGATTGATGTTTCTCTCTCATCAATGTTTCTAACTCTCTATCCTTCTCCTTTCCTCTCTGTAAAAAAACAATAAAATATATATTTTTTAAAAAGGTGAAGGGATTAAGCAAAATTTAAAAACACAGACACCAGTATGGTGATTACCAGAGAAGTGGAGAAGGTTGAAGAGGATAAAGGGGGGATAAACTGGGATGGAAGGAGTATTGATTTGGAGTGGTGAATACACAATACAATATACAGATGATGTATTATAGAAGTGTACACGTGAAACCTATATAGTTTTATTAACCAACTAGTGACCCAGTACGTGAAATTGCATAAGAACCAGACCCGCAGGAAATCATGCGAGACCCAGGGCCCCCGAGTCCCGCTGGCACCGCAGGACTCCCCCTAGTCCCAGCGCGCTGAGGGACCCAGAGTCAAGTCCCCGCCCACCCGCGTGCACCTTGCCGTGTATGCCACCTCCTGGTGACCAGTCTTTGGTCATCATGGCATTACGACCACTGGGCTTTATTATATAGATGTCACCCCAATAAATTTTATTTAAAAAAAACAACAGTAAGGATTGGACAAAAAATCAACAAATAAACTACAAAACCTTTCTTTGATTCCAGGCACAATGGAAATTGGCAATTATTGGTTTATTTAGCATGTTGTCTCTAACTCCATCCTCTATATCTTACCCTTCCATGTTTATTACTACCCATGCAGCCCACAAATCATGCTCTCTCTCAGAGCCTGAGTTATTATATGCTGTGGAATTTTATCTATCTTCAAGAAGAAAAACAAAAATTGTTGATATCTTCATAATTTGGCAAATAATATTTTTGTTTTTACTTCTCTCTTAAGCATGAATGAAATTAAAGCCTATAATTATGCCATTTCAGTTAGGCAACCCTTAAATGTCCTTTAGGAAACATCTTGGTGTAATTAATTATAACCTCTACTCTCTTCATATTTCTCTTCAACTTTCCAGAAATATATCACTATAAACTCATTTTTCTCTGTAGTATTTATCTATTTAGCAATAACTTTATAAACAGCTATATTTAGGAGAGAATAATGGAAAGGTGAGTTTCAGTTTGAAAGAGACTAGAAATACATGTTGCTAATTCTTGAACAAGTAGAACTAATCCTATATAATAATAGACAAACATGGTAATTAACCGTACCTCCGACACACTTCTCATTGGCTAATCAGGGTGATATGCAAATTAACTGCCAACCAAGATGGCGGCCGGCAGCCAGGCAGCTGAAGCGAACAGGAGGCTTGCTTGTTCCAGTGATGGAGGAAGCCAAAGTTCCCCACCTGCCACCGCCCAGCTCTGACCTGCACTCTAAGCAACTATGTTGCAATTAAAGAAACTAAACAATCCCCAGAAACCTGCTTTCAGCCAGCCGAGCCTCAGAGCTGGAGCTGCAACAGTGTTTCAATTATAGAAGCTAAACAAAGCCCAGATACCTGCTTTCAGCAGCCGAGGTCTCAGAGCTGGAGCCGAGCCTCAGAGCTAAAGCTGGCTCTCAGCTCCAGTGACAGCCATAGAAGGTAAATAAATCCCAGAATAAAAAAGAAAAAAAAGAAAAAAAGGAGAGGTTGGGAGCTTCAGTCACCCGCCAGCCTGAAAATGGCCCTCAGCCCCTCACCCAGACTGGCCAGGCACCCCAGTGGGGACCCCCACCCTGAAGGGTGTGTGACCAGCTGCAAACAGCCATCATCCCCTCATCCAGGCTGGCCAGGCACCCAAGCGGGATCCCCAACCTCATCCGGGACACCCTTCAGGGCAAACCAGCCGGCCCCCACCCGTGCACCAGGCCTCTATCCTATATAGTAACAGGGTAATAGGCAAACTGACCCTAACAACAGAAGGACTGGGAATGACTGGTCACTATGACACACACTGACCACCTGGGGGCAGACACTCAATGCAGGAGCTGCCCTCTGGTGGTCACGGTGTTCTCACATGGGAGGAGCTCTGCTCAGCCACAAGCCAGACTGACTGCTGCCAGTACAGTGGTGGTGGTGGGAGCGTCTCCTGCCTCCTCAGCAGCGCTAAGGATGTCCGACTGCATTTTAGGCCTGCTCCCCACTGGCAAGTGGACATCCCCCGAGGGCTGCCGGGCTGCCAGAGGGATGTCTGATTGCCATCTTAAGCCCAATCCCCCGGGGAGCGGGCCTAAGCCAGCAGGTGGTCATCCTCTGAGGGGTCCCAGACTGTGAGAGGGCACAGGCCGGGCTGAGAAACCCCCCTCTCCCCCCTCCCCCCTGAGTGCACAAATTTTTGTGCACCGGGCCTCTAGTAATTCTATAAAAGATGAAAAAAATGTCCCATTGATTTGATCACAGGTAAATATGTGGGCTAATTCATCATTAATGCATTGGTGACATTATCACCATGAACACATAACCTCAGAGTATGAGTGTAAGTATTTGCTTTTGGTTTAGCTCCTCCAATAATCAGCACACATCTTTTCTATTTTATTTTTCAAATTTGGCCAAAAATACACCAAAAGGAAAATAGTCATGACATATGAGAGAAATCAGAGGACACAGCTATATTAGTTTATCTCTTTGCCAAGAATATTGTTATGAGCATTATTTTATTTAAAAAAAAATCATGTATATTATTTTAGATTCCACTTGAAAGGAAAAAGATTACAATTTTATTTCATACAAAAACCTGAAATGAATGTGAGTTTATTCTTTCAGGATTTTGTTTGTTTTTAGAATATGCAACTTTTCCCTATTTATTTATTTTTTTGATCATCAGAACATACTTACTTTTGTCAGTCTTTAAAGTCAATCTAGCCTTAGCAAAATAAACTGGAATGCAAAATGTTTCCTTTCTTCTCCCATTCTTGATTATGAGAGGCTTTTATTTCTCTTTTTTTTTATATTCCAAAGAGCCACTTATATTCTTATGTTTACTTGTTAGTTTCCATTCTGAATAGCTACATTGATGAAATTTACCTTTTTCCACACCATATTGTAAATGTTAAGTTTTAAAAACACTTTATCAGCCTGTTTATCAACAGGAAGTGGGGTACGACCTCTGAAAGCCAACTCATAATGTAATGTTTGAAAATTTAGGACTAAATCACAAAATCTAGGACCATGCTGTCCTTTTTCTGTCCTACCAGACTATTGAGCTTGTTCTCAGGATTGTTCTGTCTGCCAGTCCCAAGGACTTTTCCTCTGAGTGAGTTCACCTTCTGCACCAGGTAGCACATGCTCTTCCATATGGAACTCAAGATTCTTTCTCTTTAAACCTCTTCCCCACTTTACTTGTTTGCACTGAAGGTTCAGGTTATACCTGCCCATGCATTGAATGTGGTAGATGCCACAAAGAGGCATCTTTAGACTATCTTATCTCTTTGTCCTCTCTCCTTTAACAATCCTAAATGCCTCATCAGCCATTCCTTCTGGGACAATGACCTGCACATTTTAAGCTTCAGCAGAAATTACCTTCCAAGTTGTGAAAGGTAAAGCCTGAAAGATAGTTTAATCTTAATATTGAACAAACACTCCAAATTTCATATTCCCCCAAATATTTTCTCTCTCTAGTACTAACAAAATTGGAACAGGAAGTGGTGATATGTGGTAATGTGACTGTGGCAAAAAGATGTCCAGATATATAGTTAAACATTATTTCTGAATGTATTTGTGAGGGTGTTTCTGAACAAAATTAGCATTTGAATGGATAGAGTAAAGTAGATTGCCTTTCTCAGTGTGGGCGGATCTTATTTAGTCAGATGAAGGCCAAAATAGAATAAGAGACTAAGTACAGAACAATTCTTTCTCTCTACTTGACTGTCTTCAAACTGGGACATTGATCTTCTCCTGCCTTCACACTCAGCCTGCAACTACACCATCCAATCCTGATAGGTATCCATCTTGGTAACTACTAACCTTGAACTTTTCAACCTCCATAAGCATGTGAGCAAAATCTTATAAATCAATCTATCATCTATTATCTATCTATCTATCTATCTATCTATCTATCTATCTATCATCTATCTATCCATCTTTCCTATTGGTTCTGTTTCTCTGGAGAAACCCAAAATATTAGATCAAATTTCCTAGAAAGTGATTTCGAATGTGACACTCATATTTAAAAAACAATAATTCTTCAAATAATTCTTCAAACATCTTCTCAAAATAATACCAGCTACTACTAAACAGCTATGTTAAAAATCTGGGGAAGACTCATGTGAAAAGAGGAAGATTGTAGATCAACTCTGAATGTACTTTAAATATAAAACAGAACTTCTGCAAAATAATATTTATATAAATATTGCTTTATTAGGAGTTGCTAAAACCAAATTGGAAATGAACTCTTTTTTAACTTTTCTGCCACTATAAATACAAATGATTTTCCATCTGCTTTATAAAAAGGTGATTGACTTTTATCCAATTTCCTGTGCAATTAGGTCTCAGGTTTAGTTTTTAATTTTTAAATTAAATTTCATTTTATTATACTTGCTCATTTTATTATGTTTTTGAAGGATCATTTGTGTTATTACTCAGACTACTTGATATTCACATATTCTGAGACAAAGCAATCTGTAGCTTATGCTACAAATAGTCTATTTAGCCCAAACATCACATGATTAATAAAGTATTTGAGAGACTAGAGCTGTCAGTTAATGTTAAAAAAAGAAGTTTAATAAAAAGTAATAGTAAAAATAGTAAAAAGTAAAGAAATATTTGTCATCAGCCAGTAAACTAAGTATTAACTCATTTTTTTTCTTTATTGGTAAATCAAAATAATGTACAGATTTGCATATTCATATATTAATGTATGTGCCAAAAACACCAAAAATGTATAGTGCAACACTTCAAAGTCTGCATTAAACATAAAAAGAAAATGTGTCCACATGCTCTAAAAATTAAAATTTATTTAAAACTAAATAAAGAAGTCTATAATAAAAGCATAATATACAAATCGACTGAATCAGGAAAAATAATGGGGGAGAAGCATAGTGTGTGACAGCAAGAATAAGAGCGAGAGAGAAAGCAAATGCAATAAAATTACAGTATTAAGAGAATATGAATATATGAGGAAATTTTGCATTGTTTTGGGACCTTTTCCATAAGTTTGAATTTCTTTTTAAAAAAGTAATAAAAAAGTGTTTGTTCATTATAATATTTCTGTACACGAATAATTGTTTTTTTTCTTTTGTGTTCCCTCAAAATCATATTGCCAGTGATACTCACTGAACTTCCATGCTGTAGAAAAATTTTAACATTATTTAGCACCCCAGCCCCACCACATTTTTATTCTTAGAAGATAAAGAGAAATAGAGGTCTACACAGATGAAGTCACTCACTCAATCTTATACAAATATTTAACAAAATAATCAAAATGTGATATATATTACCCATTTTCATCATTTTCTTAATATATTTGGATTTTTATAAAGAAAATGCTAACACTATTTCCCTAACATTTAGTACAAGGTTATGCATAGAGAAGCTTACAAAAGTGATTACTGACAGTTCTACTTCCTGATAATCCTGTTACCTGAATTCCATGTCTTAATTATTTAAGGCAATCATTAAATGTTTATGGACTGTCTTCTCTACTACAGACACAAACATTATACATTTTGATCTTCTCCCTCACCTCCCTCTTGAGGAAAACCACCCTCAATTTAGGGCGACAGTCCTATGAACTCAGAGTTAAAATATGCGACAGGTAATGTGGTAGAATGAAAGGATGGAGAAATAAATACTTGAGACCACAATGAAAATTTTGCTAACTCAGAGAATTAACATATTATTTGTTTAGTGTCCTAATATATGGCTATATTTAAAATAAAGTTGAGCAATACATTGGGCTATTATGGTAGAAAACAGTCAAGTAACCCTGTTTTATTAGCTTGTAGGACAATACCAAGAGCTGGCATAGTTTTGTTGGATCAGCACAGCATTTTAATGAACTTTGATTTAGGTTGAGCCTACCCCTTTAAGTTTCCACGGCTCTTATTGTCCATACTGGATGCTTCATATATTTTCACCCTGGCACTGATTGCATTTAAATCTGTAGGTTCTAATTTAGTAGATGAAGTAATGCAAACACATACATAACCATAAAAACAAACAGAAAAGAGTAAAGGATAAATATTTATAAAGTATCTTTGAGATAAGAGACTCTTAGCTTGAGAGAAGTGAACACAATACTTCCTGGGGGAAGTAGAATATGTTTTAGGCTTTAAAAGACATTGATAAGGATAGGTGAGGATGTTTCTAAAAGGAATGATAAAGGGATAGGAGACAATCCCCAAAAGATTTATAGTTTACTCTTTCTAGATCTTTATGAGGCCATTTGAGTATCTTTAAGATTTCTGTGGGAAGGCTGCCAGCATTAAAATAAGACTTCTTATACTACTCTAAATTTGATATAAAAATAAATAGAGCCATCAATTTTTTTTAGCATTCTAAACTAATGAAAAGGAAGGAAGGAAGGAAGGAAGGAAGGAAGGGAGGGAGGGAGGGAGGGAGGGAGGGACGGACGGAGGGAGGGAAGAATGAGGGACAGAGGGAGAGGGAGGGAAACAGAGATTTACCTTCAGCAATTAAATCTAAACCTCTTGGAAAAATAGGAGCTCCCTTCTCCTTTTGTTAGTCTCCATAGGCAGTAATTCTATGCGTATCTCTGTCTTACATTCCAGAGTTTACAGGTTCCTGTGACAATTGGTTCAGAGTAGATAAAGGACACCCCAAGAACAAAGAGGAAACAAATAAAGTCTCCATATTTTGTTTTATTTTACTATATTACATTTCAATTTATTTCAACTTGTTTATTATTTCTATCTCTATTATAGTACAAAAAACCTATTAGTAACTTTTATCTCTCCGCAGTTGAAAAATGTTGCTGAGATGGAAACTAAGTTATATGTTAACAGTTACCTTTGGCTGTTTTCCTCTGATAGATTCCATATATAGATAAATGTTCCTCTATCAAAAATCCTGTGTTATTTACTATTACTTACTTACTTTCATGATCAAAAACTATTACACAACCAATTATCAGGGCTTTTGAAGAGAATGTTGCTAACTGGTGTAACCATAGTATATTTGTATATCTCTGAAAAAACCTAAGAAACAACAATTTGCTTAATATGCAATCCTTTTGATGATACATATTTAATTCCTCTTTCATTTTGAGATCTGGAAAACAGTTTGCTACTCACTTTATTGTAGAGAAGTTCAGAGATCACAGGATGTCAACACAGAAAATGACAGGGCTAACTTTGTTCAAGATTTTGCAAAACCCCCATTAATTCTGTAGACTCGAATTTTAGGTCAAGGGCTTCAAACATAGTGTTTGCTAATGAACTGAATATTGGATGTCTAGATGTCAAGGGAACATGTAAAATTAATATGTAAAAGGAAATCTTTCAAACTGTTTTGTTCTGGACCAATGTATACTAAATACTTTCGTTACTTTTTAATTAAATTAAAATTCCTATAGCATTAGATCATTTTGATGGTCTCTTTTATATGTAAAATGCTAATTGCTAATTGACCACCTGGGAGGGATAATTTCTGATGAATTTCAAAATATGAACTAAATTCAACGACATCACCATTGCTTTGCAAATTGGCCCCCTTACATCGTGGGCAAGGAGAGACAGAGAAAGGCAGACCACTCCAGATTGCTAGGTGTCAGGTTTAATAAGCAAGGGTACTCATATACAAGGCTTGTCTTAGTTGCTGCAAGATGAATAGATCTCCCCCACCCATCACCAGAATGCTGAAAGTTTATATGGAGACCTCCCCTGAGTTCAGTCATGTATCCAATCCAGATGATCTCAACAAAACATTGCTCTCTCGAGGCTGAATCCCTGAAAATGGCTCCCTCTGTGGGAACCATGGGCAGAACACACATCCCAAGGACGGGGGGGGGGGGTGGTAAGGCGCCTCTGATTGCCCAGGTCTAACTTGAAGGTCATCCAGTGGTCACATCCTCTGGGTGAACTCCTCCAATGCTCACCATGATTTGTCCATCTCTTTTAGCCCCAAACACTAGCCACCTATTCCCTTACCCAACCCACACAAACATCGATATAATTAATACACACACATCTTAAATATTAACATACATATCACTTGAAGCTCACTAACATCTGTACTAATGGAAAATGCTAACAAATTTGCACTTAAGTTACAGTTAAGTATAAAAGAACAAGGGTTCTTGGGCTTTCTCAGCTAATTTCTAAAGTAAAACATAAAGATCACCTTAATAACAGAAACCTTAGTGTTTTAGACTTTAGTAAAAATGCCTATGGAAAGATGATATAATGCCAAGAAGATCAAAAACATTTATAAAATGTAATCTTCAACCAACTATGTGCCACCAGGATCACTGAAATAAGACAAAGTGTTACGTTCTCATAGTTCTTACACCTTCATTCTGAGAGATCAGACAAAAGCTATGGAGTAGATGAAAGCATAACCACTGTGGTATTTTCTCTCTTAGAAGCTAAAAACAAATAAGCATTTCATGGTACTCCTATCTTGGCATGATTTCCTCCTCCTGGAGTCTTGGATAAGATCTAGCATGGATAGAGAGAAAGCCTTCTAGATACTGTTTAATACAAAATTTCAAAATGTTGTGAATACAGTCTAATCATGTTTAGAAAGTACAGCCAAACATTCATAGTTAATGACTGAACAAAAAATATTCTTATATTTGACGGGTTTTAGACTATAGGAATAATTGTATTTGATGCGCCAAAGAATTAAAGAGATAGAAATAAAGTAGTTTTAGGACATGACGTATAATGACCTTAACAGAGCATGAATGAAGGCTGTGGAGTTACCATGAGAATGGGGAGAAGCACAGATGATAGAAATGAAGGTAGAGGAAAGCACAGATCTAATTCTTGAATTTACTTTCAGAATATCTCCTGCTCTTAAAGGTTTTGATATACTAACAATTGGATAAAGGTGTTGTTTTTTTTTCACTATGCCCATCTCTTTTTCTTTTCTCCTTCACTCTAGGATTGGCTGCCCTCATGGTATCAAAATTCCAATATACAATATAAAGCTATTAGCACACTAGAGCTGGTATAACAAATTACTCCAAAATGGGTGCCTTAAAACAACATACACTTTATTATCCCAAATTTCTGGGGACCAGAAGTCCTACAGTCACAGTGTCAGCAGCACTCTGACCTCACAAAAGCTTTGGGGGAGAGTCTGTTGCAGGCCTTTGCCTTAACTTCTGGTGTTGCCAGTAATGCTTGGCATTCCTTGGCTTATAGGTGCATCGCTCCAATCTGGATTCTGTTGTCACGTGACATTTCTCTGTGTGCCTCTGTGTCCTTTCTCTTCCAGCCATAATGGATTGAGGGTCCACCAAATTCCAGTATGATCTCATCTTAACTAATTATATCCGTAACGGACCTAGTGCCCAGTGAAGTCACATTCTAAGGTTCCACTTGGTAGAGATGTTGGTGGTGGTGGGTAACATTCTCCAACAACAGTACAAATATTAGTTTAGCTCAGTGGTCTTAGTGAACTCACAGGCATTTTCTTCTCAATACTAACTTCTAACCACGGATTAAAATACATGTTTCTATCTTTTAAATTAATTTGGAATATCAACATTTAGAGCGTCACCTTAAGGTAAAGAGGAAAAAATAGAAGGGTCATTCTAAATCCTTAAGAATCACACCATTTATCCTCAAATCCCCTCTACCTAATTGCTCAAGGTTAAGAAGGATGTGTCTCTGGCCTCGGGCCACTCTCTTAATCAAGGCACCTAGAGACCAACCACACCAGAGAATCTAAAATAGCCCACAAAATAATTGCCTGATTCCCCAGTTGGACAGTCTTAAGCAGACTTGCAAATTGGTAAGTGGAGGATAAGTGGCAAAAATGGATAGTAAATGATACCAGATCACAGAGTGCTGTGCCTTCATCAGTGGCGACCTAGAATGCTGCAAGGACAGCAGGAAATAGATATCGTCATGTCCCTTATTTGCACAAATATGTCAGTTGAGAAACAAAGCCTGCATTTTCAGAGCATGATCACAATGGCTCTGGTGTTCAAAGATGGGGGCAGAGATTGCTAACCCCACTGAGGATGAGTGACAGACTCGGGTCTATCTGGCTACTTCATAACAGAATCTGAAATATAACAAAAAAGACTTGGCTTCCAGTGCCTGGCTGTCAGTTTCCAGTCAGCACTCTCCCAACACCAGGAGGAAAAAAAAAGTAAAGCTCACCTTTGATAAAACAGCTCTTGCGTTTTAAAAGCAAATGAAGAAAAATGTTCAAGAAAAAAAAAGAAAAAGAATGAGAGAGAAGAGAGTGTGGGAGGATAGGGGCAGGAGTTTGGGACGGAATGAGTTAGTTTTGGCAGAGAGATTGGTCCAGGACGCTGGCGACAGTGACTACTAACAAATGCTTTGAGCTCCTTGTTAAACAAATGCTTGTTTGGTTGATACATTTGCAGTTGGAGCTGAAAAGTGCCCCAGTTGGCTGGAAGTCTCATAAGCTGCTCTTTGGGAGTTCAGCATCTGTCAGGTGAATCAGAACAAGGGTCCCCCTTATATTCCGCAGGAGAAAAATGATATCTAATGAACTGCTGATACCGAGTGTTTATTGATTTCTCCAAGGCACGTTCAAATCAGATGAAAGTTAAAAGGCTAAAGGGCGTTTTTGATGATCTGGGAAAACTATTCACAGAGAAAAACTGGATTGAAATTTTTATGAAGACAAATCATAGGACTCATCTACTGCTAAGTGCTCTACCGGATAATTGTTTCCTCCTCACGACTATCCTAGCCTGAGTGCTTTCTGCTCCATTTTACAGATGAGGAAACGGACTGTGTGAAATGGAGTAATTTGTCCATAGTTACAACATGAGAAGTTGCAGAACTGGACTAGAAACGGCCTGACTTACAATATTTGCTCTTACTCCCCAGCAAATGATGCCTCCCCAGGAAATGATTGCAGATAGTAAAAAGAATTTGAGAAAGTATTCAATCAGACCTCTCCCCCCTCCCACCCCCCCACCCCCACCCCCACCCCCCGTTCTACATAAGAGGACATTTACATGAAGAAACAGGTGTTAAAGTGATTGCATAAAAGTCACAAGGGAATACATATCAGCCACTTTGACTTTATCAGATAAACTGTATTCTTTTTGTAATACTCTTCCATATGGAGCTTAGGTAGAGATTTTAATGTTTTCAGGTGGAAGCAGAAATGAACCATTACGGAGATAGCCAGTTCCTGGGAGGCGGGGTGAGTAACAAAACGCAGTCTGTCATTGTAAGCCAGATTCCTGTAGACCAAGAGTCCTTTCTCACTTGTGACTTGGTTACAGAATATAAAAGGGAGAATGTGATGATTGCCTCAGACAACATTATCCCTCACTGGCTTTTAATGACATTTGTTATTTTGGACCTCAGGTGCAAAGAGTTGCTCTAATCACACTCAGTTCATTGACCTTGGTTATGAATCTTTACAAATAATTTCACATTTTCCCCTTTATTATCTCCAGTCAGCTCTATTATTCCTATCCCCACAAGAGCACCTGCTCTGATTTGTTTCACATGTGGTACTTATTTTAATTTTTTTAGGGGAGAGCACACACTCAGTCCCCCACTACCACAAATTATGCAGTTGAGTTTCCCACATTTGGGGAAATTGTAGGGGTCAGCACATCCAGAGTGCAATGGATAAACCTCACCCTAGGAAAACCACCTTCGTGATCATGGTATCTCCCCTACCAGGTAAGCATTCACATATAGTGTTTATTATTGCAGCATGACTTGCATTGTTGTCTCGTATATGTATTATTGTAATATACATAAAACCATGGTACAAAATGCATTCCCTTTCCTAGTTTTATTACTCAACATTTAATTATAAAGAATTTCAAACGTACAGACTATTTATAAGAGATTTACGTTGAGCATTTCTATACCCCCATTACTCAGATTCAACCATAATGCCTTACTGTTCATCTGTTCATTTCCATCATAAATTGAAATAATTTCATTGTACATTGCAGATGTCAGTACACTTCTGCCTAAACTATATCAGCATTCAATGCCTAGAGCTGAGGAAAGCAGAGGGAATTTTCTTGCAGGGCAATAGGAGCCCTCATAGCCTCTGCTGTGCATATCATCTTGTTTGGGAGTATGTTCTCCTCTTCTGGGCTTGATTTCTACTCTTCTGTTCTGTTTAAGTGTATGTGCATCATAAGACACCTGGCCAACCCCACTGCTATATCCATATTGCAGGGAGGCAATATATATGGTCCTTTGCCTTCAAGCACAAGTAGAGTGCTTGCAGACCAACTCGATGCTAAGGTTGCTGGTCATAGGGACCAACGCTCAGTTGGCTGGAAATTTCATAAGCTGCTCTTTGGTAGTTTAGCATCTGTCAGGTGAATCAGAACAAGGGTCCCCCTTATATTACACAGGAGAAAAATAATATCTAATGAATATCTGATACCGAGTGTTTATTGATTTCTCCAAGGCACGTTCAAATCAGATGAAAGTTAAAAGGCTAGCCGAAACCGGTTTGGCTCAGTGGATAGAGCGTCAGCCTGCGGACTGAAAGGTCCCAGGTTCGATTCCGGTCAAGGGCATGTACCTTAGTTGCAGGCACATTCCCAGTGGGAGATGTGCAGGAGGCAGCTGATCGATGTTTCTAACTCTCTATCTCTCTCCCTTCCTCTCTGTAAAAAATCAATAAAATATATTTTAAAAAAAAAGAAAGAAAGTTAAAAGGCTAATAGGAGTTTTTGATGGTCTGGGAATGCTCACTCTAGCAGCTGATCTTGCTCCATCTCTTTTCTATGTGAGTAAGGCCTTGTTCCATCCAGTACTTATATGAGTTGTCCTTGTTGGCTGCTCCGGGTGGTAGGCAAGGCAACAGTGTCACTTCCCTTACCCCTGACTTTCTCAGAGGTTTTCAGACTCCTACACTTTCCTTTAACTTCTGCACTAACTCCAGAATTAGGCCAGAGAGAGTCACACCAGTCTGTGATTAATTTCCATCTCATTAAGAATTGCATATGAAAACAAAAGGTATTTTCTTTAACTTTATAATTGCAATTACTGTTACATAATTTTTCTCCATTTGATCATGGATTATGTAAATTTTATCTTAAATGACTTAAAATCTTTTTCTTAAAAGTATAATACCCACTTAAATAACTGTACCATAACTAATTCAACCATTTCCATTATTTGGAATTTGAACTGCTTAATTTTTTTAAATGGTGCTGTGATAAACTTTTTTTAAAAAATCTGCATGTACTGTTTTCTGTATCTACTGTAAAAAATGTACCAGCCCTAGCCAGTTTAGCTTAGTGGGGATTAAAATTAAAGGCCCCAATATATAGAGTGACCATGTTTTTAGGTCTAATCTTTTATTTACATCCATTCTAACAACATATGAGGGCATGTTTTTACTGAGAAGCTGCCAGTGTTTTGAATTACTATTTCATGAGAGGAATAGAATATGAATTTTATCTTCTTGGTTTTAGTAAGAAGGAATACTTTCTGGATAATTTTCTGCATATCAAATATTATTTTTGTTGTCAACTGTTTTTCCTTAGTGTGTTGTACACTTTTTAAAATTGGCAATTATTGATGAAACATTTTAATTTTTGCATCCATTGATCCAGATATTTGTTCCTTCTTGGTTTCTTTCTCTTTTAAGCTTAGAAATACCTCTTTTCTCCAGAAACCAGGGGCAGAGTCAATTTGTTTTTAATTATATTCTCAATAAACAATGAGAATGTATCCAGCTGAAGAGAAAACCAAATACTAGCCTCATTCAAAACTCAGTGAATAAAAATATAAGGGAAAATATTGACTAACTTACTGCTAAATCATAAAAATGACATTTCCTTTCAGATTGTCTGACTTTGTAATTGAAAATGTATTCCTACCCCTATTTTAGGGAAATACTTTGTAATGGCCACTTAGAAATTTACATGGTTACATAAATCATAATTACCATTTGTAATTTATTAGTCTCAAGTTTATTTCTACACATATTTATTGAGTTCTACTTATGTGTATGTTTTAGACTGAATTGTATCCCCCTCCCAAATTCATATGTTGAAGCCGTAAGCCCAAGATGACTGTATTTGGAGATGAGCCTTTAAGAAGTTAACGATGGTTAAATAGGGTCATAAAAATGGGGTTCTAACTCAATAGAACTGGTGTCCTTATAAGAAGAGGAGGAGACACCAAAGATATGTATGCACAGAGGAAAGGCCATGTGGGACACATGGAGAAGGTGGGTGTATGGCACCTTGATCTTGGACTTCCAGCCCCCAGTACTGAAGAAAATAGATTGTTGTTTAACCCACGTGTTTGTAGTAATTTGTTATGGCATCCTGAGTGGACTAAAACACCTGCTACGATAATAGATCTACATTTGAATAATCTCTCTTGACATTTAGAACCTCACAGTTTATTTGGAGGAATGGAATGCAAACATATTTGCCACAGAAAACCTAAAACATGGTACATTTTACTCTCTATATGTCCTCATGTGTTCAATTTACTCCTGGTGTCTGTTTATGTGTATGTGTGTCTGCTTCTCTTTATGATCCCTCACTAACTATTTCTAACCAGTGGCTGCTCGTTCCATTTATACTTGAAGCTCATCTTAAATGAAAGGGCATTCTTGAATATGAACAAGAAAGAGTAGACCTAGTTCATTTTAATAAGGTAAAAAATGTGTTCCCAGGACATTTAAAAGCAAAATGTCTTTGCAAAAATAAAATTAAAAAGAAATTTACAGCTGTAACATTTTGCTTACCTTAGGCATTTCCCTGGAGTCCCTCTCTCTGTGATGAAAGGCATTTGACTCAGAAATCAGTTCCTCAAAGCCTTTTCCCCCACTTCTTCAAAAATGTCTATTTTCTCATTTCCCACTGTGGTGTTATTGAATTCATAACAGCAGTTCTGCAGAGTATCATTTACCTGTAAGCTAAACCAGCAAATTCAAGGAGTTTCAAATTATGAAATCTGATTTGGTGGCTTTATGCTAAATGACAATCATATGGAAAAGACGCTGAAGTAAAACTGTGCCGAGATGCACCAGTAGGTGTCATTTTCTTTACAAGCAGAAATTTCCCTGCAGAGTAGGAATGCATAAATTGTGATTGTGTCAATCACAGGCACCAAGATTACAAGAGAATTGTTTAAAATTCCATTTGGTAGGAAGAATATTAAGATTTAGAGAGGCATGCTATAATAGAAAGAGTGCATGTTATGAATCACAAGTTATGAACTGGGTTTATTGGTCAATGACAATAATAATAAAAGGGTTTTAGACAATGCCCTTGACTTTCTGAGCCTCAGTTTCCTGATGACTAAGATGCTTTGTTAGAAAGTAGGAGAAATGATGTATAAAGTAGAAATAGTTTGTGTAAAAACATAAAAAAAGAATTCTAGGTATTTCCATCAAGAAGAGATTTAATACAAAGAATTAGATGCATATGAAACTGTTAGGTGAGCTGGGACAGCAAAGATTAGGTAAACAGCTGCTAGCTCTCCAGAAAGCATGATGTGCAAAAATCCCTGACAACTCCCCATGAGGCTTTCAGCATCAGAAAGGTTGATTCCCATTTAATACATGAAATGTACTAGCACAACATCCTGTTTGCCATCTTCCAAAGCCCTCACACCATAATGAAGCCAACCAATTGTCCATCTCTCTCCTGCTATCAAGTCTTTAACAAGAGCTTTGCATTTGTGGGGCATAAACTGGATCCCTGCTGACAAGAGAGTAGAGAATGTAGTTTCCAGGCTTTTAGCTCTTGCAACAGAAGTGATAATGGAGAACAATGTGGGAATGGGTTTCAGATTCCAACAGACAATTTATAAAATAAGCTGACTCCGCATAGAAGACATTCAGAAAACTCAATTCACCCACTAGTTTTGTCTGCTTTACCAACAAAATGGAATTCAAATTCATTTCAATTGGATCTCCATACACTGCAACCACCAGTAATTCAAAATAACATCCTGTCTCATGTAGACTATTACAATATTGATCTTGTTTTCCTCTTTCCACATTGCCCTATTAGCCCTATAAGTTGGATTATGCTATGGGTACAAAATATCCCCAAATTGCAGTGGCTTAACCTAAATGATGTCCATTTCATGCTCATGTTATATGCCTCCCATAGATTTTCATGTTCATGTTATATGCCTCTGTTGCATATGGTCATTTAGGGACCCAGGCTGACTGAGCCTCCACCATCTTATAGAAGTAGAATCTGGAATTCTCCATGGTCATGATGTGAAAATTGAAGAACTGGAGAATTGTTCATGGGAATTTGTTGAACAAGTACACTAGTGATCCGGTGATGGCCCCATCCTCTATAATAAAAGCATAATATGCAAATTGACCAAACAGCTTAAGGACCAGTAGGTAGGGGGTGGGGCTGGCAAGCAGGTGGCACCAGGCCAGCCAAGGCACATGCCAGCAGGCAGAGGGAGGGGACAGCGATGGGGTGGGGGGCAGTGGCAACCAGCAGCATCCAGAGGCGGGACAATGGGGGCAGGCACCATCCCCTGATCACCCACCCAGTAGCCTCCTGCAGAGGGAGGCCACTGGCAAAGGAGGAGGCAGGGTGATTTGGGCGGGGCCGACTGCTCACCATACCCAGATCGCCCGCTGGGGTCACCTCCCACAGAGGGAGGCCAGACTGTGGCTTAGGCCTGCTCCCAAGGGGAAAGAAGACCTAAGCCATTAGTTGGACATCCCCTGAGGGTTCCCAGACTGCGAGAGGGTGCAGGCCAAGCTGAGGGACCCCCTGAGTGCATAATTTTTGTGCACTGGGGCTCTAGTTCAATTATAAGAAATACAACCAATGGAATATTTGGTTAAACTACTATTTCTTCCATAGTTCCTATAACTAGTTTTCTATATTATACCAGATTAATTTTTATAAAATATAAATCAAATCATATTTTTTATTTTGCTTAAAAGCATTTGGGATACCCATTGCACATAAAACAGAACTAAAACTTTTTATTATAGACTATCAGATCCTTTAAGATCTGGAGTACCCCCTTTTTTATTTTTTTAAAATATATTTTATTGATTTTTTACAGAGAGAAAGGGAGAGGGATAGAGAGTTAGAAACATCAATGAGAGAGAAACATCGATCAGCTGCCTCCTGCACACTCCCTACTGGGTATGTGCCCACAACCAAGGTACATGCCCTTGACCGGAATCGAACCTGGGACCCTTGGGTCCACAGGCCGATGCTCTATTCACTGAGCCAAACCAGTTAGGGCTATCCCCCTTTCTTAATCTTACAGTTTATCACCTTTTTTCTTGCTCACTGTAGTGCAAGATATTGGTTTCCTTAATGTCTTTTAAATGTGCCAAGATAGTTCCTGACTTCGGGCTTTGCACCTGCTGTCCCTTCTGACTAGACTGTTTTCCACAAGTTTTTGCATGACCAGCTCCTTCCCATTTTTCAGGACTCTGCTTAAATGTCACCCTCACATTTTACTCTCCAGTATAACAACTTTATAACACTTTTCAAAATCTGTAAAAAGTTGATTACAAGTTCATTGTTTGTCCTCAATCCCTTTAAAATAAAATCATGAGGTAAGGGCCATGTTAGTCTTATATTTGCCTTGTATTTCATGTATAGAATACTGTTGGGCCCATAGCAATCTATCCATAAATATATGTTAAGTGAAAATAAAAATCAATAATTGTGTCTATCATTATTTACCAAAGTGATTAAAAAAGCACTAATAGCAATTAGGAAGATATTTCAGTTGCAGATTAAGTTGAGAATATCTATTTGTCTTCCTTTCAGGGTTAGGGAAACTTAAAAGCTCTACATATGTTTTTTTTTTTCATTTATTAAAGAGTGCTGTCTAATGATAACTTCTGTCTTTTACACACACACACACACACACACACACACACACACACACACACCTGGTTGAAAAAATCAATGAAAACCTATTCCAAATGGAACGAAAAAACAGCTAAAAAGCATAAATTCACTAATCTAAATGTATTGTGTCTCAAAAGACCATTTGTCATATTTAGCTATTAGTTAACATCTATTAAGAAAGATGATAGCATTTTTATCTTTATAAAATAAAAGCTAAGGATTTTCTTTCTTCATACTTATAGCAATACTTTGTATGGCATTTAATCATTGGGGTCCAAATTGTGTTTTTAAAGAATCATCTGGAAAGTCATGGCAAGTAGCATGTGCATGGGTTAGTACCAAGCTCAGCCATCCTTAGAATTTTATTTATGAATGAGATTTTATGGTAGAGAAGCATGAATTCCAAGCTGGGCTCTGCCTCTTTTAGCTGTCTATTATTGGACAAGTTGTTTTTGGATCCCAGATTTATATCAATATTATTTCAAAGTATTAGGAACAGCTTGAGGACATTTTTTAGTAAAATCACTACCATGGTTCCTCCGTTAAAAAGTATGAATTCTTGCCTGGCCAGCTGGGCTCAGTGGTTGAGTGTCTATCTATGAACCAGGAGATCACGGTTTGATTCCTGGGTTTTGGGCTGGATCCCCAGTGCATGAGGCAGCCAATCAATGATCCTCTCTCATTGCTGATGTTTCTATCTCTCTCTCCCTCTTCCTTCTTCTCTGAAATCAATAAAAATATATTTTAAAAATTAAAAAAATAAAAAGTACAAATTCTCTAATTGTTTCAGCCCAATATGGACTAAAAAGAATTTACAAGATCGTACATAATTGCTTTAGACAGAAGTAGAGAGAAAATGCATCAAATACTTATCCAAGTTTTTAAAAAATGGTGGTATTTTTATTTTAAAACAGATTTGAGGGGTAAAAGAAGAGCTAGCAAACTCAAATGAGAAAAAAGAACAGATGATCCCAGCATGAAGTGTATGTAGTCCAGGACAACCTAGGGGGCACCTCAAGGCATAATCAACAAAACAAAGCGAGTATTTCCAAGCTCGCTTGATCTTGAGACTTAATACCTTTGGCAGAGAGTAAACCTTTAATATAAAACCAACACATATTAATGACTATACTTCAATAAAATCTTTGAAATCTTACAAGTATATATATATAGGTCTAAAGGGATTAAAAAAACTGATGAAGAAAATATAATTAAGAACTGGAATTAATTTACACATTTAAAAAAGTTTAGGCTTAATTTATGTCAATGCCTTAACATGTTTGAAGCAGCAGGAGATAATACTAATTAAAAATGTATATTGAAGGTAAATACCATGAAGGTACGGGGATATATATTTATAGTTATACTTAGGTTCTACTTTTAGGAGCACCGTAGAAATGAAACACATGTACACATTTTTCTCCTGATAGGACTGGTTTCCCAATAATTGATTAATAGTTTGGCCAATTAAAATAACACAACAATGAGAGATGAGATTAAGCATATGAATAGCTTTTGAGCACCGTGTAAATCAATTTGTTTACATGCCAACAAAATATCAATGTGAATGAATTATTAGCTGCTTACTTCTACCTGATTTTGTCTAGTGGTAATTTAAGCAGCAAAATGCCTTCCTTAGAAAGAATTCTATGTATTATGGTTTATGTTGTCAAGTTGAAGCCCATTTTCCTAAACCATGACTTAGGGAGTAAAGTTCTCAAAGGCAACAGAAAAGCATTCCATGATCAAAAGAGTTTAGGAAATGCTGAGTTGAAATATATTAAACATGATTTTTGCTTCGGCATTGAGCAGTTATTGTTGTTGTTTTTATATTACTGGAGACTATGATCTCAGAGGATGGTCGCATGCAGCACTTTCCAAACCAGTTGTTCCATGGAATATATTCCATGATATATAAACATATATTCCACAGCATATAGTCCATGAAATAAACATTTTCCAAAAGCTGAGTTTCCAGTGGAAGTATTTGGTGAAAATCAAATTAGAGTGTATCTGTCCCTTTTCAAGCTGTGAGAAACTGCTGTCCGAAGAGCCCTGGAGAACTACCTGTAAGACACAACTTCCAAAAAACTTAGAGAAATGGCATTGACTACCCAAGGGGGTCAGAGCAGGAGTGAGCCAGCTTCAGCTGCTTTAACTTTACAGTGTAAGAGTTTCCGGAGAAAGGCTTGGAAGACAAGATCTGGAAAGTTCTTTAAAAACGTATTGCTTTGATTTTGCAGCCAGCTGAATGACCAAGTACACACAAGGCCCTCCCAGGCTGATCTCACAGTCTCTAGAGAACACCCGGTCATTTGCTTTCATAGTTGATCATTTATTCGTCCTGATTGTACAAATCCTTTTTCTTCCTTAGTCTATGTACTTCATATCCATTCTGTATGACCCCAGTCATACCCTGCTCCCGCCATCAAGCCATTCCATGAAGTCTTTCTTGACGGTTCCAATCTCATCATGTAACTTGGTCCCATTCCTGTGTTTTTTTTTCTCTCTCATAATCTCTATCTTTTTACTTCTAATAATGAGTTACAACATGTGAATACATATTTGTTTGTTTATTTGTGTAACTTCTCTCCTTCTATTGGGGTCTAAGCTCTACAAGACAAGAACAAGAGGTTTTGCCCTGTCCACTACTCTACTCTGTCAGTGTGCCAGGCATAAAGATGATACCCACTAAATCTGGTATGCATAAATAAATAGAGCTACAGCATAACAGAATAATGCTGAGTGGACTTAGATACCTGGTTTCAAATTCTGGCTCTGTCATTTATCAGCTCTATCTCCTCTCTGAATTCCCTTTCCTCCTCTATAAAAGAGTTATAATATTACCAATTTCATAAGGATTTTGTTAAACACTAAAGATTTTATGTAATCAATAACTAATTATTCACACTTAATTTTTTTTTATTTTGTGACATATATTGCCCCACTCACCTAAAGGAAATATAACTTTATGCCTTTATGTGAGAGAAAATAAAAATTACAGAAAGGTCCTCCTGTTCAAACAATCTGTAGTTACTAAAAGTGGAACATATTTTTGTTTTCCATGGATCCAATGTTCTTATCTGTAATTAGGTTCTTAAGCCAGGATGGCAAAATCTATTTTACAAAACATTTTCAATTAGCTTTAATCAATCAAACACAGTACCCCTTTCAAGCTCACTGTAAAAACTATTCTTCAAGGATCTCAAATGAGTCTTAATCTCCTCCCAGATTCCCACTGCATTGGTGAAGCTAAGCTTAGTTAGGTGTGGAAGGAAAGCAAACTAATTTTATTTTAATTACAAGTGCTTCTGGAGCCTAGAGCTGGAGGAAGTAAATGCACACACAATCATTTGTTGATATTGATATGAGAAGAATAGTAGCTTTTGATTCTCTCTCAGGTGCCTTTATTTTAAAGATGAAGCTCAATTGTGATTGATAGAACTGGGGCCAAAACTTATGACAGAGGAGAAAATTCAGGCATTTTAGGGAAGTAATCTTGAGGCACATCAGCTCTGCCTGAGCATCCACCTGCATCCATCCGATGTCAGTAATCCCCTTACACTTTTAAGGAAAATAAAATTATTTCTTATTTATATTGATATTTGTTGAAAATGTGTTGCATGACACAAAACTGGGCCTAAAGCAGTGAAATACCATCCTTGAGTTCAAATAGTTAAGAAAATAGAATGAAGCATAGAAGCTATTGGTACAAGGAAGAAAAGCTGGCACAACTGGAGGGAACAAGGTCTCATGGCTACTTTTCTTTGTTATGGGGTGGGGCCACAAAATTAGTAACAAAAAAAACAGATTTTCCGGAGGATGAGGCCCAGAAATCAGGATTTTAAAAAGATTCCCAGGTGATTCTAATGTGCAGCCACGGTTGAGAACCACTGCACTAGAGACTTGGGAAATAGTTGATAAATCAATAAGTGTGAACTAACCCACAATTCATCAAGTTAATTAGAAACATCTGAACAATCATAATACGAGTGTCCAGACTAACGAGTTTTTTGAGATACCAGCTGTCTCTCAGCCGATTTTTGGCATTGAGTTGATAGAGTAATTTGAGTTAACAAGCTGCTTAATGAGCTCCTTAACGAGCTCGGTCTCAGAACGAATTAAACTCATAAGTCAAGGCCCCACTGTACAACTTATTTACAAATGCAGCCAACTTCATTTATACTAGCATACGATGATCTATTCACCAAAAACTACTTATATTCAGTTAACATTCATTAAAAATTAACCACAGACCAGTATATTTACTATAAACTTGCACAATTAATGTGATAAGATCAACTAATGAGGAAGTGACATCCAATGGAGTGACATCACATAATGAGAAAGTAGTGACACCGTATAAGACGATGAGACTAAAGGCAAAATCGTTACTAAGGATGTGAGCTTGTAAATGATGGGATGAGCATTCAAATTTAATCCTTCTGTTCAGTGCTATATCCTTTATAGTACACAACATTTTACACTAGATAGGGGGTTAAAGAAAGAAGTATGAGGAACAGGACCAAATTTTAACCTTTTGACAAAAGAGATAGCAAGCAGAGGAAGATGGATCATTTTCAAGATGACTCAAGACATACAGCTAATCATATGAATTATTTACACACAACACAGATGCACAAAAGCCTCTTGGTATCTCCTGGACCACTTTTTGCCTCATCCTGAGAAATGTATAGTCTGTGGGAAGGAATTAATCTCATTCAATTGCTAGAAGTCGGAGGTTCATATAGTGAGATGATTAGAAGAGGGTTGGTAGGTATGCCTTCAACCAGAGCTAGACTAATAAGCATATTCTTCTTTAAAATTATAATTGAACAATAGGAGTGAAAAATCAGGTTTTGGGAGAAGAATAATAGG
Source organism: Myotis lucifugus (assembly GCF_000147115.1). NCBI lineage: Eukaryota > Metazoa > Chordata > Mammalia > Chiroptera > Vespertilionidae > Myotis > Myotis lucifugus. The sequence continues at coordinate 7,262,145 of NW_005871082.1, read as the reverse complement.
ATAAAGTAATGAAATCTTGAGGGACTTGCCAATATGGTGATGAAGCTAAAGTCATATATGTAAGGTAGGGAAATATCTAGTATTCTACTTATTCTCAGAAGTATATATTATTTTATGTATTTGAGCCATATATTTAAAATATAATATTAAAATTATAAACTGTATTCAAGTATCATCCCTACTTAAAGAAAATAAATAACTCTCAGTTGTTTGTTGTAAATCTCATTTATTAGTATAGTGACAGTTCTGTTTTGTTTGGGTGCAAAATTTTTTAATGTTTTAGAATTATCTAATGCTTTTTTCTGGGAGGGGGGTGTTAAAAATTAGCAAATTCAGTATACTAAGAAAATAATTATTTAAATCATCCATTTGAAATTTAAAAATATATTATATTGTATTCAAAATTGAAATATAACAGAATCAAAGCACTAAGAATATGAATAAGATTAGGTATGGTATATATGCATCCTTTAATGGTCACAAAGCAACCATTTTCTTTACCTGCATAGATTCTAGATTCTACCTTCACATTTGCAGATGAGCAGGGCTATTGGCTAAATGACTAATTTCTCCATGTGGACTGTGCTATTTAGGAATATGCATATGTAGAGAAATTAAACTACCTGGGTAAATCTCACATTTTAGATTTCACAGTGTTCTGATGTAAAACATTCCCATCGTGTTCATGTAGGGAAAGATTCTAATGAAACACCTACTGAGCAGATTACTTAAAAGCCACATCTTCCACAACCATGATGGTGACTAAGCGTCCCTTGAAATAATCTTCTAGTACATATAATATTCACTAATAATGGCAAAGGCAAAAAGTTCATACCCTGCAATTTGGTTGAGGGAACTTTTGATAAGTTTGCCTGAGATTCCCTACCTTAGAGATAGCTGAATTGGTCCCAAAGCTCAGGAACTCCTGTAATCAAAGGCATTAGCTATCGCTTTCTAGGATACAAAATTAGAGTAGAGCAGGATACATCCAACCAACAGTGAGAGTATCCTGAAACAAATATTTTATATAATAAAAACCTAATATGCAAACTGTCCCATCAAGCGGTTGTTTGACCAGGAGTTCAACCACTCGCTACGACGTGCACTGACCACCAGGGGGCGGCGCAGCACATGGTGGGCATAGGCGATGCAGCACTGGCAGCAAGCAGCAGTGGAGGCGCTGCTAGCCCCGATGGGCTCCGAAGAGAGCAGGACCGGGGTGGGATGGTGGAGCAGGTGAGCGGGCAGCAGCAGGCCAAGGTGGTTGTGAGCAGGGGCCGATCACCCCATCGATTGCCCTTCAGATGGTGACCAGCAGCCAGCAGGCCCCAATCGCCTGATCAGGGCCACCTCGGACTGGGACAGGAAACTGGGGGTGGATGGCAGCTACCAACCTCCCAGGGAACCCAAGCAGGGGGCTGCGACCTCTAGTAGGCTACCTGGGGGAAGGGGTAATGGGGAAGGAGGTGTGATGGGAATGTGGGGTGTCCGAGCTTGTTCTCACTTCCCCTGCTATCCTCCCCTGGGATGCTAAGGCTCGCATTCTGGGGAAGCCCTTGCACTCAGGTGCCTGGCGCCCACACCCCTGCAGCCTCTTCTAAGTGAGCCAGGCTGCAGCCACCAGGACTGCAGGGGCCCATAGGGCTCCCCGTGCATTCACAGGAGCCGGTCTGCAAGGCCAGCCAGGAGAGAGCACGCTGCCTGCCCAGCTTCCTTGCAGTGCTGCTGGGTGGCCCAGAGGCCCACGCTGCACCCCAGCCTGCAGCATCCGGCTGCACTCACCACATCTCCGCATGGGAAGTCGGGCACCATGACTCAGGCAGAGGGGGGTGCACAGGGGCCCGGGGGCCCAGGTGCTTCCCAGGGTCCAGAGCTCAACTGTGACCTGCCTTTCCACGCCAGATGCTTGTGCTTCTATCACCAGCCAGGCCTAGAGACTGCACCAGTGCATGAATTTCGTGCACCAGGCCTCTAGTGTTGAATAAAGAAGAAAACTGAGCTAGTAACTCAGGCTCGACACAATGGCTTAAGGGGCTATACTGAAGAAAAGTAGTGCTGAGACCTGTGATAGCTAAGGAAGAATGGAATGAGATAGAGATAGAGGTAGAGGTAGAAGTGATAGATGATAGATAGATAGATAGATAGATAGATAGATAGATAGATAGATGATAGATAGAAATTAGAGATAGAGATAGAAATAGATAGAGATAGAGATAGAGACAGAGAGAAAGAGAGAGATAACTATGTCTTTGGGCCCCACAGTGGGTGAATGGCACTCTAGACCTTTCATCACCAAAGGGTGGACAAGGTCCATGAGACATGACACTGATTTTCTGTGACAGTGATAAACAGTGATGATGTGTCTAAACTGCTTTCCTGTTTGGCTGGTCTCAGAAGTAGCTCTGAGGAAGTAAATACTTGGAGTTGAACAGTTTAAGAAGTACAGAGCAAATAAAAAAGGCAGTATTAGATTTTTCTGCTTTTTAGGATGCTTTGGTCGTTACTTAGAAAAAAAAAACCAACAACTATGTTCCTACATTCATATATTGAATTTATGGAGAAATTTATGAAAGTAAGCAAAAGTGTAATGAGTAGGCGGATTTGATCACATAGATTTTGAACCATTTTAATCATTTTCCAGAGGCAGAAAAGAATTTATTAAGAAGTTAAGTGATTTGTTTAGGATCATAAGTGACAAAATGGCTCAATGCTTTTTCTACTTTCCTAAGCTATCTCAAATATTAGAATAATAATAAACTGTATTTTTTTCCAGAGGGAAGGAATAGATGGATAAAAGTTAAAATTGATAAATGAATAATTTCCTCTCAAGTTTTATTAGTACAAATAAAGTATCACCTTTCAAAATGTACATGAGATAATTTTCTTGAAATCTAATACTCCTTCCATGCATACATATGCATATATCATTGAAAGTAAATAAATTTAATCTGCAAATGTAGACTTATAAAATAAATAATATTTACTCACTGAATAAATATTGACTGAAAACCTATGCATTCCAAGGATATTTGGATTATATAATTGATCATTAGCTTTGGAGAATATTTTTTTCTTTTTCTTTTTTGTTTTGTTTTTGGCCTTATAAATGTATTCACTGTAGTTTATTAGGAAAAAATGATGCAAATCAATGTTCTAAAAATTTCATGATCATGACTGGCCTATTAGGCAAGGTACTAACATTCACTTGAGTGTTAATTTAAATCCTTTCAACAAAAAAGGGTTATTTCAAATGCTAGCTGTTGTCACATAAATTATATTTCTTGCAACATTTCAGTAATTTTCTCAAGATAGTTCTATGCATTGCCCATCACAGATATTAAAGTATTTCTGAAACACAATTTGCAGGAGTACTGGTGAACTCAGAGCAACATAACTTATGCTATTGACCATTTAATCATTTACCAGAGGGCAATTACTCTAAATCGATAAATATATTTATTAGGCAATTCATTGAAATGATACTTAGACAAGTACAATAGTTAAGAGTGCCTTGCCAATATTCACCATTTCAGAGTGAATGACAGGATTACACTAAGCGAGTATAAAAGAATTATTTATAAAGAAAGTATAGAAATAATTTGATGTGAAATAATTTCTTTTTACAAATAAATATATTGTGTGTCTAGAGTTACAATTATATAAAATATTCAGCACAAACAGGGCTCGGGTTAAAATATTTACAAGAATATCTAGATAAGTGTTTCATTTACTTCAAGCTTGTGTTTCTAACATTATTGCTGGCTCAGAGGGCATAGTATAAAAAGAATAGAAATTGCTGTTCGTTTTTAACAAATTATACAGGTCTGACCTATCTTGATGGACTGAAGGGATGGTGATGAAAACTGTAATCTTAATAAATCTCCCACAGCTAGAGGTTTAAAACTCATACTGTTTCAAATTAGTGAGGACAGCAATATTTATTTGCTGCCGAGTTCCAGTCAGCATGGCATTTCAGCAGGAAACACTTTATAAGACTTAAACTTATGAGTAGCAAAGTTGAAAACTCATGTTAAAGACAAGGAACAGAAACTAAATAAACTCAGCGATTCGTTCTAAATCAAGAAGGAAATGAACCAAACTTTATCATTTCCCTTTCTTTGTCTTTCCTCACCACCATTGACTTCTATTACAAATAATAGCAAGGAATTTTGGCTTTAATAGAGTACTTTATCATGTTCAAGAGCTTTAAAATGCATCATCTCATTGGGCTAATGTAGGATTTGTTTAAAAAATAAATAAATATAATTCTCAGAGTACAGGAGAGGTAACAGGTAATATATTCAGTTGTCCAATATTATACCTAATGTCCACATACTGGGTGTGACAAGAAGCCATGTCAGATCAGGTGGTTGGGCCTCTGTCAACAGCTCATTTTGGTAGTGAACATGGAATCTACCATAAGGTCAGTTAGCCATAGAAACTGTGTGGTGAGAAGGAGGGATACAGGCAGCTTGGTTATATAGAACCTAGTGAGAAAGAAAACCATAAGCATCCTCTTCTCATACATTCACCCTCCAAATTTAATCCCTTACCAAGACAGAAAACCAGTCTTGGTTTTTCTCCAATTTCAGTGGCTCCTTGTCTCAGATACTTTTTATTCATTTTCTTACTCACAAAAATCAATATTCTGGCCTCTTCCCAACTACACTTAGACCTTTTGTGACCCTGGTTTTAACACCATCATCTCTCTGCAGATGATTCTTATATTTATAGCCAAATCCTGATCCTTCTCAACTCTAGATTCATATAGAACTGCAAATCTATGATATATCTGAAACTTAACATGTCAACACTGAAATCTTGATTTTTTATCCAAATTTACTTTCCCCCTTCTAAATAAATAGCATTACTATTTTGCATGATGCTCAGAAAACAATCTGTAGAACCATCCTTGACTTGTCTTTCTCTCATACCCCATAACTAAATGATAAGCACACTCTGTCCTTTACATTTAATATATATCCAGAGGATCACTATCTTTATTATTATACTAGAGGCCCAGTGCACAAATTCGTGCACCAGTGGGGCCCCTCGGCCTGGCCTGTGGGATGGGGCCAAAACCGGCTCTCTGACATCCTCCAAGGGGTACCAGATTGTGAGAAGGCACAAACCAGGTTGAGGGACCCCACTGGTGCATGATGGGTGCTGGGGAGAGACACGGGAGGTTGGCCAGCTGGGGAGACGCCATGGGAGGGCTCCAGGGCATGTCAGGCCCATCTCGCTCAGTTCCAATCGGCCGGACCCCAGCAGCAAGTTAACCTACAGGTTGGAACGTCTGCCCCCTGGTGATCAGTGCACATCATAGAGACTGGTCAACTGGTCAACCGTCTGCCCCCTGGTGGTCAATGCACATCATAACGAGTGGTTGAGCAGCCTTAGCATATCATCAGCATATTATGCTTTGATTGTTTTAACGGCCGACCAGACAACCGGACACTTAGCATATTAGGCTTTTATTATATAGATTGCATTACAAGCCCATCATCAGCTGGACTCTTATAGGAGCTTCCTGCCTGATTTCCCTGCTTCCACCTTCTAAATCCCTACAGTCTGAGATTCACACAGCAGTCAGAGCCATCCTGTCAAAATGTAAGTTATATTAGGCCATTATTCAGTCAAAACTCTTCATTCTTTTACTGCATATTTAGAGTAAAATATAGGAGCTGTATATGGTCTGACTGCTGGCTACTTTTCAAATGTAATTTCCAACAGGTTCCCCACTTACTAAGCTGACATCCTTGTTTATCATAAATATGCCAAGCATACTGCTGTCTCAGGGCATTTGCACTTCCTGTCCCCTTTGCCTGGAATGCTCTTTACTCATAGAGCACCATGGATTCCTTATTTGTCCATTTATTTATTGCCTGCCTTCCATGCTTGAATGCAAGTTCCATTAGTGTAGGATTTATTTTCTGTCTTGTTTGATGTTCAACCTCTAGCACTCAGATCAGTGCTTAGTTGGGAGCTGACAAAAGGCAGAAAGGTAGAAGGGTATGAAATAAGAAAGAAGGGATGATGGAAAGATGGAATGTAAGAAGACAAGAAGACAAGAAGGGAAGGAAAAAGAAATGGAATAAATTGGTGGAAATTTGTCCTATAGTTATACCAGGGCTACAGAGCCAATTTCTATCCAGGAAAATAGAAATAAAGCCACACATCTAAGGCACCTTAACTATAGAAGTGGTTAAAAGTGGACCTTTCTTTGGGTTCTTATAACATGTCCAGTTTATTTACACGCTATGGTCCTTGTGTTAGCTCACGGGTTGGCAAATTACTGTCTGAGAGCCAAATCCAGTCGACTCCCTAACTGCATAAATAAAGTTTTACTGGAACAAAGCAACACCCATTCCATTTTGTATTTTTGATGTGATTAATTGTGTACTACAAAGCAAAGTGCCTCCAACACTGTCTGGCTCATAAAGCTGAAAATAGTTGCTAACTATTTATAAAAACAGTTTGCTAACTCCTACACTATCTGGTCCCTCTGTATGAATGCTCTTTCCCCTCACCATTACAAAGTTGTTTTTTTCTTTCTTTCTTTCAGATTCCTTGGAAAAATATATTGTACTATAGAGATTTTTCTGAGTAGCCAATATAAGGCTGCTCCCTATTCCATTACCTAAATATTAATCTCTTCACAGAAATAACATTCATCTGGCATGTTATTTTTAACATTCTTAGTTATTCATTTATTTATGGTCACTGCATCTTACTAGAATATAAGTTTTCTGACAGAAGCTTTTGTCCATCTGCATAACTGTTTATGAAAATGCCTGATACATAGCATATTTCAACAAGTATTTATTGAATAAACAAATAAATAAGTAGAAAAAATATTGCCACTTCAGAGGAAATATGCTTTTTTAATCCAATGGAACTCTCAGAGTATGTATTAAGGAACCAAAATGGAAAGCAGAATAGTTAAATGGGAAACTGAGAAATAACAGGTTCCCAATTTCTAGAAATTTGGTGATATAAGTTAGATATGTTCTCAAATGCAACCTAAAATCCTTGGTCAAAGTCCATTTCAACCAGTCAAAACATAATAAGGTGACCATAATTGAGTTCTTCAACTTAGTTGAAGGTGAATTCCCCTTGATGCAGAGAATGAATCTGCAACTCAACTGCTGACCCAGGTGCCTTGGATTCACAGACGTTGAAAAAAATGTCAAAGTGAAGGTAAAATCATCTTGGTTTTCTCATAGGCCTGTGCTGCATGGATTTGACTCATTTTCTCTAGTAAACACTAGAATAAAGTCACTGACTCAAAATCTGTAGAGCAGTTCCTGAGGTAATCCTGGAAAAGTGAGTCACAGTTTCTCTCCAAGAATACTTAAGAGATTGAGTCCCACTATGAACACATTGACCTAGGCAATGATCCATCCATCCATCCATCCATCCATCCATCCATCCATCCATCCATCCATCCATCCATCTGCGTACTTACTAAAGAATGAGAACACAGATTTAAAAGAACATCCTGCTCCTAATGAGTTTACAGTTGAACCGCAGACTGACAGTTAGGTGTTATATCCTGTCTCTTTTGTACTTTCCTCTGCATCTGAAGGTGAAAGTAAATACTCCAGATGGCTACTATTAGACGTGTGTGCCAGAGCTGGGAGATGGCCTAAAATACATTAAGGATCTTGCCATTTTGTGAAGTTTCTAGCTATGTGGTGATTTGGGGCATGTTAAGATATATTTTTAAAATCATTTGTTATGTTTAAATTAAAGTTGGCACACAATATTATATTAGTTTCAGGTGTACACCCCAGTGATTAGACATATAACTTACTAAGTGAACATCTCAATAAATCCTGTACCCATCTGACACCATGCATAGCTATTAGAATAATACTGACTATATTTCCTATGTTGGACATTCCACCCCCCGTGACTCTTCTGTAACTACCAATTTGTACTTCCTAATCCCCTCACCTTTTTCACCCATTTCTCAAACACCCTCCCATCTGGCAACTGTCAAAATGTTCTCAGATTCAACAGTTAAATATAAAAAAAACAAATAAACAAGCAGAAAAGATATATTCTTCAAAAGGAAGGACAAAATGTATTTTTTAAACTCTATAACTAAGCAAGAGGCACAATGCTTGATGTTCGTAGAGTATGTTTGGTGGCCAAATATACTACATATTGGTGTTCTGCATAACCAATTGCAGTATGAGAAGCAGGAGAAGACTGAAGCAGGTTCAAGATGAGTACAAATGACTTTTATTTAGACCTTTTAACCCAGTTGATTCGGTAATGGTCAAATGTCTCCAGCAGATATGGACCTTTCTGTGAAGCCACAATAGGGGACACAGGGCATATTACTTCTTCTGAAGATAATTATACAGCAAGAACCTGTGATAAATAGCAACTGGCTTACTACTGGTCCTGGTTCGGATTGAATGTTTATGAGACACCAAACAATTATGGAAACTGAGCTTCCCATCATGAATGGAGTGTTATCTGGTCCAATATACTATAAACATGGCTATGGTAACCGAACCCATTACTAAAATATAAATAATATACATAATATTGGGTTCTATCAGAGCCTGAAGTGCAAGTAGGCTGGATTAGTAATTGCCTTAGATTCTTAAGCAGGCAAAATTGCCTTATTTTAAAAATCCATATCTAATGTAATCTTAAGAAGTGTCTTATGATAAGTTGACTAATAAAAGAAAAGTAATCTATATTATAAAAAGCCAGTGACTGTAATGCCGTAATGACCAAACAACCGGTTACCAGGAGGTGCATTGATGGGTCTTGCGGTGCACCAGGTCTGGGTCTCGCACGATTTTGTGCACTGGGCCTCTAGTAACTAATAAAAAGTATAGATGATATTCTGGTATCCTCCTAAAATAGTCTACTCAACTTAATAGTCGTAAAGTGGAGAAGAGGAACCAGTGGGAGAAGTTTAAGCAGCATAACTAGTAAAACTAGTTATGTAAGACTTATATGTATTCTCAGGCACGGCCTTGTGAATTCCTGATCCAGGCTGTAAGAAGCTATGAACTATGGGGACAGCTCTCCTGGAATTTCTAAGCCTTACAGAGTTTTCCCTGAAAGCTGCTGTCACTTCCCTGATTCTGTGCTGCAGGCAGCTGAGGTCATCCCCAGAGTTTTTCCTACAATTCTGGCACTTCCTGTTTCTAGGACTGACTCCAGCAGCACCTTCCTTGCCCTTTCTTGCCCTGGCCCTTTATAATGTGTATGCTTCTAATCATATATTTCTATTTTCAATTTGAAACAATTGAATGACAACTGTTTCCCTGAATGAATCTGGCTAATTCTACAGTGTAATGGGAGATAAATAATTAAGCAGATGATTACAATAACCTGTTTTAAAATCTCTGATTGAAACATCTTAGTCTAAATGGTAACTGATAAAAACTATACTGTATTATGAAAAGTCCCTCAGCATAGCCAGAAATATATTATGTGCCCAGTAAATAGTGGTTCAACCAATGACTGGACAATGAATGAATAAACAAGTGAGTAAATCTGGAAGGAAAGCATAGAATGATCTAAAGAAGCAAGGAATGAAACTCAAGGTCATATTAGATATTTTAAATTGGCTCACTAACATGCACTCCAAATGCTTACAAAGGAGCCATGTCAGGAAAGCTGAGAACTATAATTCTCAGACTCCATTGGAGCTAGACATCTGGATGAGATTTAGGTTCTGCCTATCAGACACCCTATCTGCCACTGTGCCACTGAATTGCTGAGGGATGAGAACGGCCTTGAAGATCCATGTTGCTGGCCCCCTTCAGACCAGAGACAATGTGCCTCTGGATCCAGCAGCTGTGGCCTTGGCTGCCCACACTGATGTTATCTCCTCATGGAGCAGAAGCAATGGCTCCCTTAGTGGCGGATCTCTGGAGTAGCTTGAAGACTATTTGTGGAAGAGTAGCGTTGAATGTGTTTTTTCATTTTTTTCAATAATTCTGCATTATTTGTATCTCTTTACATATTTTTGTTTAGTTAGAATAGATACCACTGTTGCCAATAATAATTTTCACCGATTCACATAATCTCTAAGCAGAAGTAATAACATGGAAAAGAGCACAATAGGACCAAGAACATGGTGTACAGGAGGGTTTAAATAGTTTTGTGTAATTGAAGTGCAGATGGTATGTAGGGGAAAGGCAACACAAAAGGCTGGAAGTCTGAGTTCCAGATAATGAGGGGCAAGAAGAATATAGCACTGAGCCTGGCCAAGGTGACTCAGTGGTTGAGCATAGACCTATGAATCAGGAGGTCATGGTTCGATTTTTGGTCAGGGCACATGCCCTGGTTGCAGGCTCGATGCCCAGTGAGAGATGTGCAGGAGGCAGCCAATTAATGATTATCTTTCATCATTAATGTTTCTAGTTCTTTCTCCCACTCCCTACCTCTCTGAAATCAATTATAATATATTTTAAAAAAGAATACAGCACTGAACTTACACTATCACTGGACATTTGCATCACATTTTATATGTCTACAGTATATTTTCAAGTCCCTCCCTCCTCTATATTTAATCAGTTTATAATGTTAAATACATATAGACTATTTCTATTGTATTTATTATGAAAAAAGGACACAAAAATTAGTTCCTATTGAATGCTAGGCACTACTCCCTTTATAGAGGTCAGGTTATTTCTTTTCAAAAATCTAAATATTGGAACATATCCTTAGGCTTAAATGAAAATCTTGGCTTTGGGATCAGTTTCAACATGACTATCAGGCATTCATTAATTGATTCAACCAATATTGAATGCTAGCAAAGGGCCAGTTCTATTGATTTGCAAGATCTCTGTAATAAAAAAACAACTGGAAATTCTTCCCAATTGCCTATCTCATCCTGTTTTGCTACCTCAAGATTTAGTATAGTGCTTGGGGTATAATAGGTCCTCAATATTGGTTGTTAAATGAGTTAATGAACAGACTTCCCTGACTATTTCTACTCAAGAAAATCAATTCTTCCTTTGAAATTCTGGAGCAATTATTGTTAATGAGGCATCTGTCATTTTATGTAGAATTGCTTTCCAATTTTGCACAGTTCCAGGACCTAAGGCAGTGTTTTGTATTTTAAAAAATAATCAATGTATATGAATAGGCTGGAAAGCTGGTTATGATGTCAAGTCTCATAGGTCAAGAGAAGAGTGTAAGTGCTGATATAGAAACATTACCATGAATACACATTGGGCTGATGGCTTGCCAGAACTGTAGAGATATAACTACTCACTTAAAAAAAATGCTTTTCTTTCTTTCAGAAAATAAAAATTTTACCACAAAAGACAAATTAATTTTGCCATTATCTGCCTCATGATGGTAACTATTTAGAGAAATCTATATGTTTCATAATCTAATACTATTAGTGTCTTATTGCCAAATCTCTTATTGGGACAACCTGGTTAACCTTATTATCCAGAGCTTACCACCTTTGATTCAATTGATATAATTAATTTCATGACCTGCAAAGATGAGGACCTCCCTAGTGCTACCCAGAAAAATGAAATCTGGCTAGAATAAAACCTCCATAGGGAATTCTTTTAAAATATGAAATCCTCATGTTATTTTAGTTTTCCTTCTAAAGTTCTGGCATTAAAAATTATATAGGTGCCAAAGAGTCTTCCCTATGGCTAATTATTGGAATATTTTTTCTTACTCTTAATGTCTTTTATCTTCACTAGTCAGAAATACTAGGATAATGCAATTCCCACTGAAAAGAAATTGAACTGAACTCTAAAAATTGAAGCACCTGTTCACAATTTGTATTTATTAATGTCTTAAAGAGAACATTATGATCAACCTATTTCATTTTCCCTGACCCTTCTTATGAGTCAAACTCTTAATATTACATGGAGTTCTGACATTACCGAGAATCATTCAGGAGCAGTATACAAAGAGCATAGGTTTGAGGCCTAAGGAATGATTCAATTCAAGGGTAACAGAAACCACTGTCTCAGCCAATGAGCCACTTACCATTATGTAGCATTATCAACTGAAAGGTGGCCAAGATATTTTTTTACATTTTTTTCATTATCAAAAATCACATAAAGAGGTTATATGATACTCTCCTAATCTGAATATAGATGATTTTCTAATTTCCCCACATTTTTATATTTGGGATAATGATTCATTTCCCCTGAAGAAATATCATTCTATCGGTATTTTAGTAATCATTCCAAATAAAACCTAGGTTTTTATTGATCCATGTAATCAATATGTAATGGCAAGTAAGAGGTAAACAAAAGCAGAAAAATGTTGTCTCCTTTCGATCCCTGCTGTCCCAGGAAGCAATTGACCCATTAACATTGTTTGGAAAGTAAAGGTACCAGAAAGTATAAGGGAGAAAATCTCTTATGATCTTCCAGGGATTCAGACTTTACTCTAAATTGACCAATTTCCTGATTGAAATACATATTTTTTCACAAACTGTGGAGCATCTTTTAAGAGGATAATCCTACCAGAAACTCATAAACCAGGGAGTTAACAGTGATTGTCATTGGGTATTCTTCTCATTCCTCTTCCCTTACTTGAAAGACTTGCTTCTGTATATATGTTTAAGAGTGGGATTATAGTAACAATTTCATGTTTCACACTCAAAAAATTATCTTGCCATGTACCTTTAATGAGCATCTTCATTAAAAGGATAGAAGCTATCAAATGAGAAGTCCCTTATTTTCCAACCATCAAATTTACAAACCTGCTCATTTCTGAATCTATAATATCTCTTTCTTCTATTACCCTTAAGAAATTGTATAACACATTCATCCATTTTCTGGGTCCCAGGTTTTATTCATCTATTTGTCCATTCATATATGTATCTATACATCTGTGTATGTATGTATTTATCTACCCATCTATCAATCTATCCTCCATCTATTCATCTTTCATAATTTATCACCTGTTTGTATAATTTTAAGGCGTCCACTCCTCTTTATCACTTAAGTCTTCATTTGTGCTTTTGCTCTGCATTTAAACACAGTTTAAAATTTTATTCCACAATGTCTTTTCTCTTCTTTACAGTCAGGCATCTTCTCTCAGTTATAATTAAATTCAGGTTTCCAGAAAAGAAAACCCCAAACAAGAGTGGTTTACCAGATGGAAATACATCACTGTCTTTTGAGATAAAATGTAAAAGCTGATAATCCAGGACTAGCATTGCCGATCAGTGAATATGCTAAGAAACAAGGGCCTTTTAATTTATTGCAGTGACATCAATAGGGTGTAGCGCTCATCAGCTTGGCCAAAAATAGCAGCTGAAGCTGCAGCCATTGTCCTTCATTCCAGGTGACAGGAAGGAAGACAGGAGAAAGGAGAAAGACGTCAGTGAGTGTTTGGCAGTGCTTTTTTAATGAAGACATCCTACCCATCAAGCATACCCTTTTAAAACTAAAACCCTGGGTATTAGTTACAAAGCTGAAAAGGGCAATGGAGAATGTAATCTACATTTCCATTAGCTATGGGATTTGTCAAAGTTGGGGGTCTATTAGCTAAGGAAGGAGAGGAGATATGGAGGTGGTGACTAGCATTTTCTCCCACACTTCCCTGACCCTATTTTTTACTTCTCCCTCCCCACTCTCCTCTCTCTCTCACCTGGCATCCATCCCCACTCCTACATTAAGTCTCTTGGCAGAGGTCATCAGTAAACTCTCAATTACTATGCATGCCCTTTTCCCCTCCCAACTAGTTTTCTCAGTAGTCACAAGATAGTTGATAATTAACTCCTTCCTGGGAGAGCCTCTTGTATGACTTGTGGAACAAGATACTCCTCAGATATGAATACATCTCTTTCTGTCTCAGTCTCCACTACTGGCTCTTCCTTCTCCATCCAACCTTTTAATATTAGAATTCCTCTCCCCACGCTAAACCTTCTCCTAAAGGCATGTAATTATATTATGTGGTATTAAGTATCCTCTTCAAAATCATATCCAATTGCCTCCGACATCACAAGTTCACTCTCTCAGAGACACCTCAAACCAAAGAGTTTGCCTTGACCACACAAAACTCTACCGAAATTAGAGTTCCCAATTATAGCTTCCTATGATTATGGTCCTGCTGTTTTCCTTTCAATACATATTTATGTATGCATGTATTCATTTGGTATCTGTCCTCTTCCCCTCCCCACTAAACTGAAAAGGCAGGGACTGCCTCTTGCTCACCACCATTTCCCAAACCCCAAGCACATGCCCTGGCATATGATGCTATTGAATAAGTATTTGTTGAATGGTAGGATGTTTTAACCAGTGACACAGAGCAAATGTCATGAGGGGATGGGCATCCACCAAAAGTACACAGGGCACATGTGTCAGAGGAACTATGTAAAGTTCAAGCACAGGAAATTATGCCATAAGGGAAGGAGGGAGACACACAGCCGGACAGGAAAACACCATTGTAAAAGAAACATAAATTACCTTCTCTAGAGAATGGAATGAAATGTGCCCAGAAAAATAACACAGGAAATAGAGATCATAAAAATAAAATGACTTTTATAAAAATTGGCAGTCTGAGTAGTAAAATTCTCATAAATAGACAGTGTTTTAAAGCAGAGAGAGTGCCAATAGCCCGTGCAACTTGTGTGAGAATAAACAAACTGGTAAATGAAGACCCCCTGGAAGGGGACAGCAATAGAATCACCTCCAGCCAGAGCACCCTTACCAACTCCCAGTCAGAGAAGACACTGTGGTGGGCACAGCCACAGAATATGTTTGGGAGTATCTACAGGATTTACTTATAAACCAAAGTCCTAATTTTTGCATTGTATGTTTTCATGTTTCTAAACATCATGAGAATGCCTCTTGTTTCAAACCCCAATGTAATTATAGCCAACCTTTGCTGACTATTTCTATTTATCCTGTGTTGTTCTAAGTACTTTATTTGAATCAAGTTGTTTAATCCTATGATAAGTTCACAAGGAAAGTGGTATTATTCTCCTCATTATACAGTTGAGGAACTGAAGTGAGAGCTTATTTGCCTTTGGTCACACAGACAGTAAAAGGACAAACTGTATTTAAATGTCAGCAACCTGATACCAGCAACTGGCCTCTTATTCATCATATTATGCTGCCTTTTATTTAAAGAAAATATTTCAGAATTAGTAATATTAAAAAAATACACAAGTATTGGAGGACCATGATAAACTTCCTAGATAAGTAGCACATTTGTCTAACCAAGTCATTCACATGAAAAGTTGTATAAGATGCACAGTGAAATGTCACTTATTTTTACTTTGCAAGTCCTCAAACTCTGTATAATAGTAAATTAAACAAATAACCAGTTAAATAAGGCTAAACATATGAATAGCATCACAGCTACCCAGCATAAGCATTAGCTTAATCAGCATGCCAGAACTTTAAAATCTGCTTAGGGAAGTAAAATAGATCCTCATGAAGCAAGGAAGGAGTAAGCAAGAGAACATGCCATAAATAGTTAAATAGGCTGTGGACAGTCATCATTAAAGAATTAGAGAGAAAATACTCCAAGTCAAAATAATTACTCAGGAAATGTTTATAGCTGAATGAGAATGTGAGCTTGTTTTACATAAGAGCTAGATTTATTTCTGCAGAGGAAAAGGAAAAAATAGGGAGAAATACATGAATGATGACCATACCTTGTTCCATGAATTAAATGAATCCAAAGAGGAAAAGACGTTTGCTTATGAAGTTGGATATTATTTCAATCATATTGGCTGCAAGGCAGTTTTCAATAAAAAAGAAATACCTCTATAGGTTATTATAGTTTGCATTTGTATGACATCAAATAACAGGGTCCTTTACCTTTGTTGGCAGGTATCTTTAAAACGTGTATTAGCAAAGCTTTACATGAGTTATATATTTTTCCAGTGATCATCAGGCCAACCCTATGCTGGGTCTATTTGTTTTGTTGTTATATTTTTAGTTCAACTGCTAAAAGGGCTAGTCAGCAGGATTCCAAGATGGGCATGGCTGGACTGAGGCCAATGCCCACTGTCTTCTCCTGCTGAGAGTAGGTTTTTCTCCCTGCCCCCTGCTGCCATTTTACTGTATCTGTTAAGAGGAGATATTGGCAACAGAGGGTTTATGGTAATTTGGTGCTCAAATATTCAAAAGCTAACATTAATTTTCTACTCATCTGTGAGATTTTCTTAATCCCTATGAATCTCATTGTGAAAGAATTACAAAAAGTATGCATCTTAAAATTGGAATTGCATCTCCCCTGTTGGACAGTGGTTCATGTCAAATATTCAGTGATAACCTCTGACATTTTCAATACAGACAGCCCTCAGCCCCAGCATGTCTTCAAAATGACAAAGGTCGTCAATGAATATTTATTGAACTCTAAGTGACACCAATTAAGACAAAGTAAAAAAAGATCTTAAAACCCTCAACATTTTGCCCTTTTCAATACTGAGGGTAAATATAACTAACTAACTAAATAAATAAATACAACTTAAAATAAAATGAAGGTAAATTTAGTGGCATGGATGTTAAGATGGCATAAATAAAAGTATCAAAATATGGAGAGAACCTGAAAGCTGTGATTTAAATATCCAGAGGAATCAGAAACTCCAAGAGGCAAGTGTCTTTCCCAGAACATATACAAATGTGTGCAAGAGCATGGATTACAATCCACATTTTTTCTATATTCCACATGTCATCAATTTTATGCAGTTTTTTGAGCTTTATATAAATTTGGTTTTATTCATAGTTTGAGTCTGTTAATTTTGTAACAAGCATTGAATAAGTTTTAAATATTATACAAACTTGAATTGTTAGGATTAATTCCATTTGGTTATAATGCCTCTATGTGTACGAATGATATTGGTGTATCATACCTTTTCTTGTAATGATTTAGTCTTGATATCAGAAGGACACTGACCTCATAAAATGATTTGAAAAGTATTATGTTTTTTAAAAATATATTTTTATTGATTTCAGAGAGGAGGGGCGGCGAGAGAGAGATAGAAACATCAGTGATGAAAGAGAATCATTGATCGGCTTCCTCCTGCAAGCCCCACACTGGGGATCGAGCCTGCAACCCAGGAATGTGCCTTGACCAGGAATTGAACCATGACCTCCTGGTTCATAGGTGGATGCTCAACCACTGAGCCATGCCGGCCAGGCTATCCTTATTATTTTTCTTTTATTGATTTTAGAGAGAGAGGAAAAGAGAGGGAGAGAGAGATAGAAACATCCATGAGAAAAACATCAACATTAATCACCTGTGGGGGATTGAGTCCAAAACATGGGCATTTGTCCTGAACAAGAATTGAACTGGTGCCCGACTGATGTGGCTCAGTGGTTGAGCGTTGACCTATGAACCAGGAGGTCAAGGTTCAATTCCCAGTCAGAGCACGTGCCTGAGTTGTGGGCTGGATCCCCAGTTGGGGGTGTGCAGGAGGCAGCCTATCAATGATTCTTTGTCATTATTGATGTTTCTTACTCTCTCTACCTCTCCCTTCCTCTCTGAAATCAATACAAATATATATTTTTTTTAAAAAGAATTGAACTGTGACCTCTTGGTGCATGGGTTGATGCTCAACCACTGTGCCACATCAACTGGGTGAAAAGTATTATTTTGTACTGAATAATTTTTTGGTAGAATTGGTATTAGTTTTCCTGTGAACATTTAATACCCATAAAAACATTTGGCCTTAGAATTTTTTGAGCTAAGGCTTGGGATTTTAAATTTAATTTATTTACTAGATAATGAGCTCAAAGATATCCACATTTTAATTCCTGGAACCATTGAGTATTTTACTTCACATTGCAAAGGAGAATTAAAAGAGCATTTATTAATCAGCTCACTTTAAGATAGGGACATTATCCTAGATCATACCTTCAGACTAAATGCAACCACATTGGTCCTTACAGGCAAAAGAAGAAGCCAGAAAAGCCAGTAACAGAGCTGATACAATTGGCAAAGACTCAACTGGCCATTGCTGGCATTGAAGATGGATGAAGGGGCCATAAGCCAAGGAATTCACGTGCTTTCCAGAAGATGGAAAGCACAAGGAAACAGTTTCTTTCTTAGAGCCTCTGGAAAAAAGGCAGACTGATTTTAGACACATGGACCCATTTTTAACTTCTGACCTCGAGAAATATAAGAGAATAATTTATGTTAAGTCATTGAATTTGTGGTAATTTTTTTATCAGCAACAGGAGACTAACAAGAGTTCTTGATATTTTCTATTGCTTCCTGAGCTTTGGTAATTGTGTCTTCCTGTAATTGTTCATTCATTTCACTTGTTAAATCCATTGGCATAAATCTCTTTATAATATTTATTTGTTTTTAATGAGTATAAATTATGTAGTTGTGCTCCTTTCTTGATATCTAATATTGGTATTTTGTAGTATTTCTTAAATAGTCTAGCTAGAATTTTATACATATACTAGAGGCCCGGTGCACGAAATTCATGCACTCTGGGGAGGGTCCCTTAGCCTGGCCTGTGCCTCTCGCAGTCCAGGAGCCCTTAGGGGATGTCCAACTGAAGGCTTAGGCCCGCTCCCAATGGGGAGCGGGCCTAAGCCCTTCAGTCAGACACCTTAGCACTGCTGCAGAGGCAGGAGAGGCTCCCGCCACCGCCGCTTCACTTGCCAGCCTTGAGCCCAGCTTCTGGCTGAGCGGCGCTCCCGCTGTGGGAGCACACTGACCACCAGGGGACAGCTCCTGTGTTGATCGTCTGCTCCCTGGTGGTCAGTGCACATCATAGCAACTAGTCATTCTTCCATTCAGTCAATTTGCATATTAGCCTTTTATTATAGAGGATTTTACATTAAAAACCGTTTATATTTATTCATTTATTTCTGTTCTTTATTAATTCCTTTCTTCCTTTTGCTTGAGTTTGACTGTAAGCTGTTCTGTTTGTTTGTTTGTTTTTGTTTTTAGCTTCTAAAGATGAAAATTTTGGATTTTCAACTATAGATTATTATAACATTTTCCTCTAATGTACTATTTTAGTTGCACGCTTTTAATGTTGATGATCATTCAGTTAAAATGATATCTGCTAATTTACTATAGGTTAAAAATTAGTTGATTAATTCTTACATATTTGTTTTTTTCAAGATATTTCATAGTTTATAATATAATTTTGTTGTAGTCAGAAAACATACTCTAACATTTTAACCTTTCAAAATTTATTAAAACTTGTTTTATAGAACATCACATGGTCTATGTTGGTGAATATTTTGTAGGAGCTTTAACTTGCCCCAATTATGTTAAAATAGGCAAGAGCTTTATAAATTTGTGACCATATGTACATCTTATTTATTTTTATAAATTTCTTGAAGTCTGAAATGTAGTTATCTTAAACAACTATAATAAAAATTATGAAAGTAAATTTAATCCAAATGAATTTATATGTAACATATAAAAATTTTTCAGAAGTCAACAATGATACATTACAAAATTTAGATAACATTCATAGCACTGTCATTATTAAACTTTTAGCCACTGAAAAATACAGATATTAGAATTGATAAAACGTATTGGATATACATCCCACCAGCTACGGCCAGAAACCTTATATTTGAAACACTGTGCATTATCAATGTAATGAGCCACAAAGATAAACATTAACATTCTAATAAGATAATTATATCCTGTCATTAAACAGGAATTTTAAAAATAATGTACAACTGATGGATCTGGTCATTTTTGAATTAGTAAAACAATAACAATTTGGATATATTTATTTTTTTAATTGAAAAGTAAACAATCTCATGTGTTCTATTCATGGCACTTGATTCATAATTAATTAGTATAATCATAAAATATTTGAGTTATTTTTATTCTTGTATAGCTTATTAATTATTTTGCCTATATAAAATTACTCATTTATGTAATTTATAAATATTTATTTAAAATGTATTTCTATCTCTTCATCCTAGCCATTATTGAAAAATAAGTGTACTAGTTTAACTTCTAACAACTGAGAGCACATCACTAGTGCTAATCCTAAATAAAAATTGACACTAATTTTTTTTATTTAAAAGACCAGCCTTCCTTTAGTAAATAATAATAATAATCTATGAAGGATATAAAAGGACAATATGTTATGTTCTTAATGTTATTAAACAATAATGGATAATAAGAAGGATTCAGTGATCTAATAATATATATGCAACTACTTTTAACAAAGGCAATGGATTTAAAACACTATTTTGCTTTGTCATTCCAAATAAAGGAATGACCTTTTCCCTTTCCTACACTTAGGGCTTTTAGTTTAGTTTTATATGTATCTTGTGAGGTAGGCAGTTGTTGCTATCCTCATTTTATAGATGAGGAAACTGGTAAATATACAGCCACACACTTAATTATCTAGTTATAGAATTATGTTTAAATTCAAATGGTTGACCTGGAGTCCACTGCGTTAATAACTGACTCAAGAAGATTCAACTGAAATATAAATGCTCTTGATTTTTACTTTAATATTACTCAATAGATTGAAGAACTCCCTTTTAAAATCTGAAGATAACAACCATTTCATTAAATAACTGCAAAGTAGAAAATTTCTGGGTTGTTCTCGTGCTGATCAGAAACACTCTAACGAAACTAAAAAGCATTAATAACCTGAAGAAGAAAGACAGAAAGGGGTAAGACAAAAGACAAAAGAAAAAGAGCACCTCAAGATAACACTTCTGGGAAGTCGGTGGTACATATGAAGACACTGATGCTGCCTAGTCAAGATGTCTGCTGGGAAGTTAAAAATAAAATCTTGCAGAGTAGTTGAGAAAAGCTCTGATTTAATTGGCACATTTGATGTATGTTGACATTATATCCAATATAAGTACATGTCTACTGGGGTTGGGTGGAGTTGGGAAAATAAAGAAGAATTAAGTAGGTATATTGTTAAAGTTTGATTTTTGTCCCCCTTCAAACAGGGTGGAGGCAGTCAAAAGGCCACCGATCCAGGCCTTTGAGTAGTCTGTAATTTAATTAAGACCAAATTACAAATTCTAATTAGCTGGCACCAAAGAAGCCAATGTGTGAAAGCATGTTTAGTATTCAAAATACATTTCAAGGGTTTCTGTTCTTGGGTTTAGCTTGTCTCCCATTAGGAGGAGACGTGCAAAGATTTCATGTTAATCAGTTTTTTCCATTCTTATTTGATGACTTAAAAATATAAACGCGCTAACTCTATAAAACTTAAAGAAAGTGGAAGGCAGTTAAAACTATACTTTTATAAAAGAAATTGCATTTTTATTAGAAATTGACTTTCTAATTTTATATTTAGGAAAGAAAAAGGGGTGGATTAACATATATTGACGGTTATATTATCAACCATCTGGCTAGAAACTTCGGAGATATGTTCTTTCATTTAAATGAGAAGACGAATATAAGCAGTAGAGATGAGAAAATTGAAAATCAGAGCAGATAAATAAATTAAAAGTCAAGGAGCCAAGATTCATATTGCAAAGGCATCTGCTTTTGAAGCCCATGCTCCCTTTAACCCATCACCACTTTGCTTCCCATTCTATTCTTCCTCTCATCCTAATGATAATTATACCCTAAATGATAATTATAGTGATTGTGAATGGAACACTCTATCTCTCCTTGATAGAATAAAATCCCTTTAATGTCCACCAATAACTGAATTAGATTATATTGGGGTTAGAATGAAAAGGAAAGCAGAGAAAGCTTGAAAAATAAAGCACAATTTCCCAAAAGCAATCTCACAACCAAATACATCTATTTATGGACATTTAATCAACCCTCCCTTGAAAAGAGACAGGATAACTTTATTGGGGTCCAATGATAATTTAAAATAAAAGAATCAGAAAATGCAGATCACAAAATCCTTGATTTTTAAGAGAGGCTTAGCCCATAAACCTAGAGGCTCTTCCATGATCTTTTTAAGTTTTATTCTCTATTCCAACACTAAACTAAAAGCTACTGTTCTACTCTGAGTTTACAGTTTTTGCTTTCTTACATTTTTAAAAGTTAAATGGTCAGGTGGCCCTACAAATCAATAGGGCTTAGCAGTTGAGATTGTCAAAACTGACTCAGCCTGAAGAAAAAGAAAACTGGATTCTTATCTAATATTACATTCAATGGAGAAATCCTGATGGATCTAGCAGATTAAAAGTCCACACATAAAGGGCCAAACAATACATTTAACAGAAGAGAATGCACTATACCACCTATGTGATATAGGAGTAGGAAAAGACTGTCCAAGCAGAGTCAACAAAACATTGAACTATGGGAAATTCAATTAAAGTTCAAAATAAAGGATTTCTCTTCAACAAAGGATACCATAAATAAAGGCATGAAACCTGATAATAGTTAATACCTGTATAATGAAGACCGTGTGCCATAAACCTTTTATATTATTATGCCCATTCTGATGATGAATAAAAAAAATCATAATAGCAACAATATAAAAGGTTAAGTAACTGCCCAAGGTCATCTGGATAATTAAACAAAAAGTTCATTTCCTTTATCATGATGGCATACAATCTTCCCATGACTAATTGGGTGAAATATCTCCAATATCAAAAATCAGTAATGGACTTTTGGTGATAATCACTTTGTAGTGTATACAAATACCATTATAATGTTGTACATCTGAAACTGATATAATGCTATATACCAACTTTACATCAATTAAGATAACGTTAAAGACTGACTATGTAGAATCCACAAAGAACTTCTGTGAATTATCATCAACAACGAGACTAATACCCAAAAGGAAAAAAAGAAAGAAAGGTTATATTAAAGTAATTTACAAAACAGCAACCATCAAAATCTCAATGGATTCTAAATCAAATCATTTAACACAGAGGTGTAAATTAAAACAACAAGAAGATATCTCTTTAGACTTCTCAAGCTGGCCAAGTTTAGAAAGCTGGGTAAGTGAAGTGGATGAGGACATTGGAATAAAAACACGCTGGCATTACTGGTGGGTATAGCCATTCCAGACAACTATGGGACAGCATTAGGTCAATTTTTATCCATATTTGTTTACACCTGGGCATGTATCCCAAAGAAATGCTCACATAGGTTGTTTTGAGGGTATGGGTAAAGATGTTAACCACAAATTCATTTGTGAGAGATGGAGTATTAGAAGCAATGCAATTGTCTATAACTGGGAAAGTATGCATAGCATAAAAAATAATGCACAAAGTACTAACTAGTCCTCTTAGAGTAACACTAGAGGCCCAATGCACGAAATTCGTGCAAGGGGCTCCACCCCTGCTGCCACAGTGGCTACCTCTGCCTCATCCCCACCCACCGCAGAGGCCACTTCTGCCTTGGCCCTGTTCGCCACGGCTTCGTCCGGAAGGGCATCCAGTCTAATTAGTATATTATGCTTTTATTATTATAGATGGGTGTATCTAAAGAAGCAAACTATGTAGAAGAAAAAAAATAAGTAAGAAATGAAATCTGTAATGTAATACAATGGGTGTAAATCAAAATCATGTGTACCCTCAAAACAACAGGAGATATTTTATAAAAGCATATACCAAAAAATGCATGTAAAATACTTTTGAAAAGTAAATGTTGGATGATGTAGCTTAAAGGGAATAAAACATTCAATCAATCAACAGATAGACTTTGCATATACCAATGATGATCATTTTCCAGAAAATGACTTGCTACAGACAAAGATTCTCAGGAAGCTCACATTTTGGTTGGAGGTAAACAGAGAAGAAACAAATCAACCAATAACAATTGGCACTTTGAAGAAAATCAAGTGAAATGAGTTAATAAAGAATGACAAGATAGGTTTATAATAGAATGTTCATGGAAATTCTCTTAAAATAAACCATTTGAATTCAAGATATTTTAAGTTTTAAAAATTAGAACATGCACATATTGTACTTAATGATCTGTTGTGTTTAAATTATTATTATGCACATTATATTATGCATATATATGTACATAAACAGACATATATATGTATTCATATAGTGGTTTATATTTACATGTAAATGTACATAATATAAATCATGTATATAAATATTTTAATAAAATATATTATATAAAATTTTATAAACAGTATGTATCCAAAATATATTTCCTACAATGCATGTTTTATAGCATTTTTATGTTAAATTGACTTTTTTCTACTACAATGAACTGATGAGCATTTTTAATGAACCAGCATTTTTATAGATTAACCTTAAGAGAATTTACTTAAAATGCATAACTATATATTTTTCATTTCATTTAGATTTCTCCAGTTATATTCCAAAATAGATAATATGGACATTACTGACTTCAAATTTTCTGTCTTTTATTTAGAATACTAGGGGTCCAGTGCACAAATTTTTGCACCTTGAAAGGAACTGTGGGCCACGAGGCTGTAGTTGGAACAGGGGTGGGTCTCGGCCCATCCTCCATGCCTCCACCTGGCCCCTCCTGTCGAGGCCCCCAGCCCCCTCTTTGCCAACAGCCCCACTCCTGCTGCTGTCGCTCCCATGCGCTGACGGTGCCAGCCCCTCTCACACCCGCTGATGGTGCAGAGTGATTGGGGCCGGCGCCAGCAGCGGGTGCAAGTGGGGCTGGCGCCATCAGTGGTTGTGAGTGGCAGCTGCTGCCCTGAATGCCCCTCAGGAGCAGGGGGAACTGGAGAAGTCCTCAGGGGCAATTGGGGATTGGCAGCCACTGCTTGCACCCACTGATGGTGCCAAGAAATCGGGACTGGTGCTGGGTGCTGGCAGCAGGTGTGAGTGGTGGCTCCAGCACTGGCTGTGGGTGCAAGCGGGGCTGGCGCTGGCAGTGGGTGTGAGTGCCGGGCGGGACCACAGTGCACAGGAGCAAAGAATTTTCAGTAACCACCAGAGGCTCACCCCGATGATAGCGACCGGCACACCACCTTGGTCTGGCACCCCCCTCACCTGCTCCACCATCCCATTGCAGCCGACGCCCACCATGTTCCACGCACGCCCCCTGGTTGTCAGCACATGTCATAGCGACCAGTTGTTCAGTTGTTCTACTGTTCGATCTATTTGCATATTAGCCTTTTATTATATAGGATTATAGACCTAAAAATCCTTTTGCTGCACAGGTACCTACATGAGGATCTAAGAGCAGCAGTTCTCAATCTGTGGGTCGCGACCCATTTGGGGTTGAACGACCCTTTCACAGGGGTGACCTAAGACTATCAGGAAACACATATATAATTACATATTGTTTACAGTAGCAAAATTACAGTAATGAAGTAGCAACGAAAATAATGGTTGGGGGTCACCACAACATGAGGAACTGTATTAAAGTTTGTGGCATTAGGAAGGTTGAGAACCACTGATCTAGAGGAAAGTGTAGTTCACAGAGAAAATTATTTCAATTGGAATGTAGTTTCTTTATTTTGACAGTGAGTGACCTGATATTCTGACTCTAAGGTTTATTTTATAACACATGTCCAATGCCTTGTTTGTCATAAGAACTTTTTGATTTTTTTCAACTTATATCTTTGTTTTATATCCCCATCCCCACCCCCACATGTCCACCACCACAAAAACCAGGACACTTCCAGGTTAGAAATTATTTTATCTCTGTCTTACTTTCCCTGAATATATTTTTATTTCTGTTTTTTTCCCCCCTTATATAATAAGCACCATCCGAAAATGCCATAAGTTTACATTCTAGTTCTCACACATGACTTGAGTTGGGATTTATTTATTTATTTATTTTTGTCCAGTAAATTTTAGAAAGAAAAAAAGAATATAATGTACAAACATCATTCATCCACATAATAAATTATGAATTCACACATCTTTGAAAAATACTCAGTTTCCCAGCAAAAACAGATGTGTACATTCACACCCAGTATAGGGAGTAACACAGAACTGCATCTCTTATGAAAGGACCTTTATATACTTTACAGAATTTATGAAGAGAGGTCCTTTTAAACACCCCTGAATGATAACATCTGTGGCTGAAAATACAACGGGTATTCAGTCCCCTGTCACGGAGAAAAGGGCGATATGAGTTATAGCTCAGAAGTGCCGTGCAGCCCTTGCTTGTTAGCATGACCCTGTGTAAACTATTTTTTTAAACAAAGTAACACATCTTCGTTCTAAAATACAACCGTGATGCAGTAAAACTGTTCATAACATCACTACACCAAGATAACCATTTTCTGTATTTTATCTACAAAAAAGCTTAATCTTGTGCATGGCATTTTATAGCCATTCATTAAAAGGGAGCTATTGTTATTAATAGTATTTTCTGTAGATTCTAGAGCAAGTAAAACGTTTCTTCCCTAAGATAACCTTCCTCTCCCTGTCTTATGATAAATAATATGAGTCAGTCATCTTGCATTTTTGTTGACATCTAGCTTTCCGTTTAATCTTCACATACTTATTAATAAGCAAAATAACAATGAGTAATAGTTATTGAGCATTTAATATGCAGCAGGAGCTGTAATAAACACCACACCTTTATGGTTACATGGACTCTATAGAATACACCTTTCAAGTAAGAACTGATTCAGAAACTGAAACACAGGGAGGTTAATAATCAAACTCAAGGTTACACAGAAAGTAAGGAAGGATTAAGAATCCAAACCCAAACAATGATTCCAAAGTCTATTGTACTTTATATCATAAGGAACTATATGTTTTCGTTGATGGCACTAGATATTGGCCCCTGTGCCTCTGGGGAGATACATCGCTGCAATGCATCAGAAGCCGACAGCACTGTCTGACCAGTGATCCATGCCTCAGCCATTAAAGGCCCATGCATCTCTGAGAGAGCCCTGGTAGACAGATCTGAAAGCCGAAAGGTGTCCTCGCTGCTCAGTGCTGATATGAGAGTGCTAGCCACAGGAAGCAGAGGCAGTGAGTGGTGAGTAAGAAAGGCATTCCAGTGTGTAAATGTGCCTTATAGAAAGACAGCCTTGCGGAAGACACCCCTTTGCTTACAAATTGCTTATCTCAAACTCTCAGTGTAAAAATTTAGGTCAATAAAATGTAGTATTGTCTAATCCAGGCTATTCACCTAGACCCCCTAGGTGCTTATTCATCATCAAGATGTCATAGCGTTCTGGGTCCTTGGTGAATATCAAGATTTCTGAGGGTTTACATTCTTCTTAAGACCACAAATGGATAGAATTAATACTCCCCACCCATGAGTTTACCCTGGAAGGCAAATTAGAAAGCCATTTCTCAGGTACCTAACTACTTGCAACTATTCTTTTATATATATATTTTTTCTTTATAAAATAATTACCTTACAATCATTCTTTTTTCATAGATAATAATTAGAAAGGTCAACATCAGAGGGTTTTAAAAATACTTTTAAATACTCTATTTTAAGTATTTTTGAAAATTCAGTTTAATTACTTTTTTCCCTTGATAATTTTTTTTTAAACACACAATCATTAAATGACTACAGTCTGTAGTTTTCTAGTGAATGGACTTTTATGCAGTTTTCCAAGTAGATAGTGAATCAGTGTATTAATTTTAAAGTTTTGCATTTTTTTATTTAAAATGCAAACTGTAAGATATAAGTTGTCTGGAAAACGAGTTTAGGAGAGCAGAGTGTTTTAATTTTTTGAAAATTTACTTACCTCTAGTATCTTAAGTATATAACTCAATAGGATTTTTCACATGAAGCATCCATTTTAATAACCAAGTTTATGCTTTTTATTCTTATAAATGTTGTTTGCTTTGCAACCACATAACTCTGGGGTGTTAGGTTAACGAATATAACAAATACAAAGAGAGACTTAAGTATTTAAGTCTCCACTATTTTATATTTCATTCAAATTTGAAGGTCTCATTTTTCTTATGGCTTTTCTGCAGTATATTTTGAAGTGAATTTATTCAGGACGTTTAAGAGCTTTGACAATTCTATGTCCATTCCATCCTGTATCAATATAAAATGACTGGTTCTTGTTTCTTTTAGTCGTTTTGCGTTGAGTTTCATTTCACCTGGCATTGATATTGCATTGCAACTACTAGCGATATTATGTTTCCATTTGCCTGATGTATCTTTTTTTAAATTCTGTCTTATTTCCACAAATAGCATGGCATTGCTTTTCTGCATCTTTATGCGATTTTACTAGCATTGTGAGACCTGTTACTCTACTTACATTTATTATTTTGCCTGGTATATTTAAACTTTTGTCATCTTATTTTTCCTCCTCAAGCACTTGTTATGAAGACTTCAGATTTGATAACACATACTTGATAGGTCAATGCAAAATCTTGCCTTTCCTCTCCCCACCTTCCCTCACAGGCTTATTATTACAGCAGTGGTTTCACTGTGTCTGTCGCCAACATCAAGTATAAGCTGAGCAGGAGGGTGACAGCTGGGCTTTGTGTAGTGGCACCATTGTCCTTCCCAGGAAACACAAGTGTGTTTGATGTTTGCATCCTAGACCATGCAAACAGAATCACCTGGGGAGTTTGTACAGAAAACTCCCAGAACCTCAGCTCTCTCTCCCACCAAGATGATCATTTAAGTGTTTGGGGATGGAGTCTAAACATGACTGTTTTTTATAAACTTCCTCAGGTGACTTAATATGCAGCCAAGGTTGGAAATCACCTTCTCTCTCTCGGCCTTTCCAGCATTGTGCTTCCCCCTAACTGCAAGCTCTGGAATCAATATCTCCTCATGTTGTAACCCACGTGTTTGGTGACGTTTCTCCCACACTAGCCCCTGAACTGTATCTTCCCCAAATTCACTCGGGCTTTCAGGCATAGAGATGTCATCTTTCTTAGTTCCCACCTTTGCTATCAATTTCTCTTTTTATGTAGTCATTTTGGTATTTCAGTGGAAATTCTGAAAAAGGTGGGGCTAGTCAGAGAAAAACAAGTATCACAGGATCTCACTCATATGTGGAATCTAATGAACAAAATAAATTGATAACAAAATAGATCCAGAGACACAGAAGCATGGGACAGACTGTTGAACCTCAGAGGGAAGTCTGGGGAGGGTGGGTGGGGAAGAGATCAACCAAAGAACTTGTGTGCATATATGCATAACCCACAGACACAGACAATAGGGTAGGAAAGGCCTGAGGCAGGGGGTGGGGCGGGCTAGAAGAGGTCAATGAGGGGAAAAAGGGGACATATGTAATACTTTTAACAATAAAGATTTTTTTTAAAATATATTTTATTGATTTTTTTTTACAGAGAGGAAGGGAGAGAGACAGAGAGTCAGAAACATCGACGAGAGAGAAACATCGACCAGCTGCCTCCCGCACATCTCCCACTGGGGATGTGCCCGCAACCCAGGCACATGCCCTTGACCGGAATCGAACCTGGGACCCCTCAGTCTGCAGGCCGACGCTCTATCCACTGAGCCAAACCGGATACTTTTAACAATAAAGATTTTTTAAAAAAGGTGGGGTAAAGAGACTTAAACAATTCAGTCTCCAAGATGCCCCAAGAAGATTTCATTGAAATTGAGGTATCAAATTATAAATTCATGGAAAGGAAATTAATCTCTATATTTTACTCTGATCTCTAGAAATGAAGGGTCCCTATCAGCAAATTCCCACCTTCTCTGGGCTTACCTATTTCTGAAGCTAAGCCTGCTAAAATAAAAGGGACCCTAAACTTTAATCTACATACTTACATTTTATGTTTTTGATATATTATTGCCCACTTTTATATTAAAGTGAAATACATCTGTATTTTCTGAGCAAACAAGAATAGTCAAGAAGATTGATCTAAAACATCAAGTCTAGTAAACATTCCCTCATTCTCATGATGAGTGATTTAAAATTAATTGTGAACGCATTCTTAGCTCTTAGCATGAATGGAGGAAATATTCAGCATATCACTTTTTACCTTCATCATTAGAATTTTTGCCACATCAAGGAGCTAGGTTGATTCCTCAGTTAAAACAGGAAAAATACTCAAGTGAGAGGGGAGGGGCCCAAATAGTACAACATATTAATTGCTTTATTGATGGGGAATATTTACCAGGTGATGGGTTACACTTTGATATTTGAAACCTTCAATCAACCTTAACAGGTGCAGCTCTTCCAAACAGGCCATGATATTGGAGACACTAACGCTGTCAGAATTTGACGAAAAGAAAATGTGGGCTGAGCTGTTGGGCTATTAATGGCTCTGCCTTAGACTTGATGTCTCACACTCCTCTCCACTATTTCACTTCACAAGGCACACAATGAGTGAATGATACATGCACATCCTTCTGGAGACCTGGGCAGGAGGCGCCCAAAACACAGCTATTTATAAACACCATTGGTCCTCCCAGGTGAAGGTTGGAGCCAGTTTATAGCACAATTTCACCTACGCCTCTCAGATGTAAGCCTGAGGTCAGCCACAGATCACACACTGGCAATGACAATGGAAAGATCTGATAAACAGCTACACAGATGTTTGAAAAGATTATAGAACAATCTTTTTCTCACCTGGACGCTGGATTGAAAATGTTGAGCTGGGGTTGTCAGACTCTCATTATAAAAATACCAGGTAGAAAGATTTAAAGTCATTAGGTCATCTTTGTTCTATTAATATTTCTTCAGATTTCACAATTGAAGAAGTTTATCGTGTTAAAACTGAATAAATGTTGTACTGTATCTTAATACAAATTTATAAAATTGCTCAATTTTGGAATTTAAAAGTGGATATAAATAGATAGATGATATAGAGGTAGAGACACAAATAAATATGGATATAGATTTTTTGTTGTTTTTTCTTTTTTTTGGATATAGATTTTTTATTATAACCATGTGTGGCATTGTTGTTGTTAAGTTATATTTTACATGATTTTTTCCCTACAGTCAACAACATAAAAAAGTCTTAGAAATGGAATATGTGGAGATTGAACACAAGTGTTTTTGTCTGAGTTTTCAAAGATATTTATGTCAAAGCCACTGTTATATTTCAGTTTATGGAGTAAAAGCTAAGCCATTTAGGGAGTTTATTTTTTATAACCTGCAATTCATTCAGCCTGACCAATAGCTTAACAACTCCATGAAAGGTAATTAAAGTTCAGAAAGAATAAAAAGGCTTTCAATAGCTTTTATTATTTTCTTTCCCTGGCTTCTAGCACCATGTGACAACTGAATGTCAAGGCAGATAAAAAATACATACACGACGTGGCATAGACAGGTCTTCATGGGACTGAGAAAGGAGTTTTTCCAAGCCAATTGTCTGTTTTCCATAATGGCCTCTAACACCTCAGATTTTTAGATCCAGTGTTACAGAAAAAGTACACGGGATGCCTTATTTCCAATTTAATTTTAATTTTTCATTCCACTTTCCCTTAAAGATTGAAATAATGCCTACAGAAAACAACAGTACCAGAAACTGCCCAGAGCCCAAGGTGTCAATGATCTGAGTTGAGCAGCCTGGGCAATTTTTTTTTCTAGTTTCTCCTCCTTAACCCATCGTATGGTTTACTTACATTTATAATGGAATGTCTCCTTTTTTCTTTGTCTACTTAACCTCATGAAAGTTCTAATGGGAACCAAGACCTGGACCTCCAACCAGAGCAGCTAAAAATGCACCAAAAGCTGACCTTTGGCAGTTAGGCAAGGAACCAAAACAGATGATCTGGACAGAAATATGGAATCCACAGTTAGCAGACTAAAAAGCTTTGGTGGGGCTATTTAAAATGTCGGCAGTGGGGTGATTTCAAGAGGCAGTGGTCACCAGAGAATCAGTGACAGGTTTCGAGAACCAGGGATGGTGACAGAGTAACACAACCAGGCTGTTCCTGTGGCATAACCTGAGGTGACAGCCGTTCCAGTTTGCCCAGAAACGAGGGTCTCACAGGACATGGAGCTTCCAGAGCTAGAACTGGGAGAGTCCAGGCCAACCAGTATGAGTTGGTTCTCGCTATCCAGTTTTTCTAGCTTCTTTCTCAATATCTGAGGTTGGTTCTTCTGAGGGATTCTGCGACCTACTTCAACTATTCCTTAAAAAAAAAAACAACCCTTTCCTATTCAAATTAGCATGAATCTGTTTTTGATTTCTGCATTACAGACCCCTGACTGGTATAGAAATTGGCACAAGACGTAGGTTGCAGGCAAGAAACCTTCAGGGAAATCAGATAATCTGGTCTTGGTGAAAATTCATTTACTATTCGAGGAAGGGATACTAAGGACAACAGAAAGTCACCTTCTCACTGGTGGGCCTTGAGGAAAGTGGGTGGCTGCTTTTAGAGAAAAGTGAGTAGGTAGGGAAACTTCGAGGACTGAACATGGAGTGGCTGCTGTGTATGTTTTGCCTCTAACACCTCAGATTGACTAAAGGAAGACAATGAGGTGGTGCTGCCCCTTCTTCCCCTCAGTACTTGATAAGATGATAATAATAACTAAAACCTGAGAATTTTCCAGGACTATGATATAGAAATTCTACCTTTCAGCAGCTGCACAATCCAAATAATGAAAATCAAGTGCAAAGTTCAAGACTACGTGTTGTCAAACCTCAGAGGGAAGGTAGGGAAGGGTAGGGGGTGAGGGGGAGAGATCAGCCAAAGGACTTGTATGCATGCATATAAGCCTAACCAATGGACACAGACACCGGGGGGGGGATGAGTAGGGGGGTGGGGGGGCAATGGGGGGATAAGGTCACATATGTAATACCTTAATCAATAAAGAAAAAAAAGAAAAGAAAAAAATAAACAAAATAAAGTGGGTCAAATTCACAGCCTCTCCCAACATCTTCTATGAAAGTTAAGACATTCCTCAGAAGAGAGTGGTATCCTGAAATGGACACAGAGCTACCGGGCACAAGGCAGTGAATGTGGAACACGCCAGGGCTCCTGGGACCACCAAACTGCCCTTGTCCCGCAAAGAACTTCTCCCTTCCTTGAGGATGTTACTACTTCCTCAGCTGATGGAATCTTCCCTGGGACCCCTCCTCCCCACTGCTACTCCTTTGTCTCTATTTCTATAAGTGGAAGCAGCTCCCAGTTTATCCTGAAAACAAAAGTATACAAAAAATAGGGGCTTTGTTCATTTAATTTGCAAAATTTGGCTGAATACTTATAAATAGAGCCTGAGAGTACTTGGTGCAGGAGCAAATAATGTCACTTTTAGATGGAGCTGACTTTAGCAATGTGGGTGCACTTACCAAACATTCTAGATCCCATGTTTTGGTTGGCTTAGCAGCTAAAACCTGGATTCCGTAGTGCTTATGACATCAGTAAGGTGACAAAAACATTTGGTGGGTAATAGAGGAAGGAATCAAAAGACTATGGGAGATCATAATCATCAGTGAAATTTCCTTGTTTGTCAATTACTCACTCAATCAAACTACGACCCCATGAAGGACCTAGAAAGTACCCTCTATATCAAGTCCTTTGGAAACACATTGGTGAGGAGAATGCACGCATTTCTAAAAATTACGTTAGCAGCTGGTGGAAGAAGGGACAGTGGAAATGGCCCCCCTGAAAGAATAGGAATGAGAGGACAGCCGAGTTGCAGTAGCCACAGAGCTATAAAATAGGGTAAATCGAGTGTATGGCCATGAGAGATAGCAGGCAACCACAGTAACTGAATGAGCTGTTTGTGCTTCAGTGATCACAGGGGCTGTGGGGCAAGAATAGATGGACATCCTGCTGAGGTCCTACTGGAATTTTGTAACCAACTGTGGTAGGGACTTGTGACACTTCACTGAATTTCTATCCTGAAATTATTTCAATGGAATCACACATCCTTACAAAATGAAGAAACCTGATGATCTTGAGAATGTAACTGTTAGAATTGCAAATTGTGATAGTTCTGTAAATCATCCATAAGGAAGGAGAGGGGGAAATACTCAGAAATTTGGATTGTTTTCCTGTCTGTAGTTCAGAGTTTCAATTAATTCCTGGGTATGTAGGAAGGCACTGCTACCCATAGACACAACTTCTAAGTAGTAGCAATCAATGGCATTGTAATGTTTGTCTATATCATAACAGACCCTGTAGAACTCCAAAAATATCGCATGCTACCATCCCAGTTCTTGAATGCATAGTTGAAATATGTTCTTGGCAACTGAAAGGCTCCTAATTTAGCTCCCTGGAGCACAAGCTGTTTTGATAGGAAAGGTCATATAGAATTCTGTGGAACTTCCTTTACATGTCAACATACATAAGAATAATTGCATTCCTACTGGAATCACAGAGATTACCATCACAATCAAAGACATGAAATTTGCAAGACCACGATTCTGGTCACATCTCTTCTAGCTATCCGACACAGCTAGTGCAGAAATAGGTTTTGGAGATGAGCAGAGAACAACCAATGAAGAAAATCAGATAAAGACTTCATTGTAATCAATGCTGCAAGTTAGAAAAACTTCGATTCCTGCATGCACTTACTCGGAAGTGTGCTCTTTTCTCTACATCTCCTTCGCTGTCATTGAAGAAACATAGACTTTTATTGTTTTGCCTCAGGGTTATCTCAGCCCTCTTGCTCTAAGACACAATTGAGTTGGGGGAGAATGTGACCATTTCACAAGCTATAGAACTGCCTACAGGTCCACATCACTAAAGCATCATATTAATTGGATTTGGAAGGAAGAAGAAGCAAAAGACTTAGACACATTAAAGAGGGTGAGATGTGAAATCTATGAAAATAAAGGCACTTACTGTCTCCGAAGTTTCTGGGGATCAATGGATCTGGGATGTCAGGACATCAACTGAAATGTAAAGAACTCATTACTACCCCTTGTAACTCGTATTGTTATGTAATGACCTCTTGGTTTTGAAGCAGCTTTGTTACATTTACCAAGGACCGGAAGGCTGTCAACTGTGGGTGTGACCCAGGACCAGAAAAGTATCTGCAGTTAGTTTTGGCCAAAGTACAAGCAGCTCTTCTCCTTGACCTTTATGAGCCAGCCTATTCTATAACAGATCAAAATGCTGACTAAAGGCTCAATAAGGTTTTTAAGGTTATGGGGCAAAACTATGCTCTCTTAGGCACACACATTTTCCTTTTGTAACAAAATTCTGGCTCTGGTAGAGGTTCCATATATTACCACATAGCCCTGAGCTGGGTGCTCTGCCACCAACTTGGTCAAAGTCCCCATGGCCATAGCAAAACAAGTTCAGCTGACCCTTGAACAACATGGGTTTGAACTGAACAGTCCATTTAATATGGTGTTTTTCAATATGTATTAATATATTAATTTCAGAGAGGAAGGGAGAGAGAGAGATAGAAACATTAATGAAGAGAGAGAATCATTGGCTACCTCCTGCATGCCCCCTACTGGGGATGAAGCCTGCAACCCGGGCATGTGCCCTGACAGGGAATCAAACAGTGATCTCCTGGTGCAAGGTTGACGCTGAAACACTGAGCCACACGGGCCGGGCAATATGCTAATTTTACCCCCAGTACATATATGGCCTTCTATATCCCCAGGTTCGCATCTTCAGATTCAACCAACCATAGATACCCAAGTTGGGAATCCACAGAGGGACAGCTGTATGTGTTATGCTACACCATTTTATATGACGGACTTGAGCATCATGGATTTTGGTGACCATGGAAGTTTGGAACCAATCCCCCACAGATGTTAAGGGACAACTGTATTATGTTTTGGAGGATTCAAAAGTTATACATTGGATTTTTTATTGTATGGGGCTTAGAACCGTTAATCCCCATGTTGGTCAAGAGTCAACGGCGATATAGTCAATTTCAAAAGGAGAAGATCCCAATGACACTAGTTAATTATATGCATCTATAACCTCACAGGGCATCAGAAAGAACTGCTGATTGTGGAGAACAAACAATTCTATCATTTGCAGAATGACTAAAGTTGTTCCACATACTGTGGTCTTGTTGTTTTGTTTCATCATTTGCTTTTCTGTTCCTCCTAATTCAAGGAACAGATAGCATATTGGGGAGGTACATTTTTTCACAATCTCTTTAAGCCTCTCTGTGACAAATTTCTCTGAATTCCTCACACCAAGGCAAATGGAATTACCAAAAAAATAAAGTTATTTTTAAAAACTACAAAAGCCCTTTCCTCCAGAACTGAAGGTGGTATTGGTAATGAAATACAATAGCTTGGGGTTTTTTGTGTGCCTTTCATAGGAGTATATAACCCACTCCCCAAACTGTCATGCCTAATTTGATACAAATGGGCTATCTGCCTTTTTAGTTTAAACACAGAGCAGAACTGGAAAGGAGGAGGAAAAAAAAAGTCACCTGTAAGTTATTGAGAAGCGGTCAGCTCTCTGGGAGTCAGGATAAGGGTAATTAGCTGGGAAGTCCACACTTTAATTTGCCTGAAGAAAAACAAATGAAAAAAATTATAGACTCCGTGTATGCATGTGTGTATGCATTGTGGCTTTAATTTGCCCCGGTTCAGTTTTCTCTTTCCCACTTCGAGTAAAACCCAGGTGCCACTGCCAATATTGTAATACTCGTTTAATAGGGAGCAGTGTGTGGCAGGCTTTTTTTTTAAGCTGCTGAATTTCTCTCATTCCTTGCCAGGCACAGCTTTCACCCCTTACATCCTCTGAACACTGTGCAACAACTGTAAGATGATTTTGCATGCCTCTTATTTCTCAGCTCCCAGTAATTTGCTCAACAAATACCAGAAAGCCCGGGTGTTTGCTGCTAGCACAAAGACAGCTTCCTCTACTCGGAAATACTGGATGCATCACTTAGATCTCAAACCTGGAGTATGGGGCAACTTTTTCAACACTTTCATCTTTTTCTTTGCCAACTACAGTTACCACTTGCTTTCCTATTTCACCTTTTCCTTCACACTTCCTTTTCTTTATTGCCAATGCATTTTGTATTTGTTCTTGCATTCAAAAAGTGTTGACAAATTCATTTCTGTCTCCTACAATTGAGATGGTAGCAGAAAAAAATGTATAAATGCACGTGTCTGCATAAATTTTGCAAAGTAATGGGAATGACAGGTAACATTTTAATAGAATGGAGAAATCCATTTGATGGGTGAGTTGTCCCTACCTGTCAAAAGCTGTTTGAAAGATAGGGATAGCATTTAGTACAATAGACTCTTGACAACCCTGTAAACTCTTTAATCCATGGATACCAACACCATACAGCAGCTTTAAATACAATTGCATGCTACACCATAACTTCAAATGCACACACCCCTCTCAAAGGCAGCAACATTGAGAAGACAAACCTAGGAGATGCATATGCCTTCTCCCTGGTATCTCTGTCAGACCTTCCTCTTGCTCCACCCTCTCTCCTGAGGCCTGTCACTCTGCAGGTCACTACCCCTCCCCACCTCACCAGTCCAATATAGCTCCCCAAATCTGCTACCTTCACCCAAGCCAGCAGACTAGCTGTATCTTGGCCAAGGGTCCCAGCACCCCCCTTCTATGCATTTCCCTTCCAACATGAGGATGCCACTTTATACAATGCCTTCCTTCCAGCGTTAGTGGGAGAAGACATAGAAAACACCCCTCATCCCCCTTTACTTTGTTTCAGTATAGGGAAATATTAAGTGGGAGAGATATTTCCCTTAAGACCCCCTTCTCTTCTCTACAGCTTGTCTTTGCCAACGAACACCAATCACATTATACCTACCCTCTGTTCATCTTCACTAGGAAAGTGAATCCTTCCTAACCTTGCCTGGCAACTCAGGATTAAATTTAGCTTCAGGAAAATGGCAAACTGCAGGATGTTACAGACCTTGGAGGTGTCACAATATAAGAAAAGAGGAAGGGTGACTCCTCTCTACCATGTTTGGAATAAGTTAAGTTCCTTACTACCTTTGATAGATATCAGTACTGAGTAACTTCTACAGGAATCAGTGGCTAAAAAAAAAGGACAATTGTGTGTTTTTCCAAGAGCAAGAAACTTATTTATGACTTCTTCTGTCTCCCACACTATGTTGGACATATGGTAGGTACTTAATATTTAGTAATTTAAGAGGAAGCAGAATGACATCAGATTGAGATAATTTATTGGGCTTTTAAAGTAATACCTTAGCTCCCTTATATTTCAGAAAATGGGGTGGGGCTGGGGCTTGTAAAAGGAGAAAACCATCCAAGGCATGAATCACTGTCAAGTTTACATTTACTCATAATAAATTTGTATATTTTTAATATTTGCTTACATTTGTTTGATAAGTCTTTCCATTTTTAGGAAGACAATTTAAAAGAGGTGAGTGTTGTCCATTTAAGAATAAGAAATGATTTGTTGCATTTCTCCACAGGGCCAGACATTGAGGGACAAAGTTCAATTTCACTGGTATTACTCTGGGGGTATTTCAGCTACATATAAGGATAGGGGAAGTGAGAGTTAATTAGAAAATATAAATTATAAATACTTACCAAAAGGAGCATCTATTAATTTTAACTGGGCAACAGTTAAGGGAATGAGAATAGCCTGATTTTTAATTTTTTTATTATTTTTAAATATATTTTTATTTATTTCAGAGAGGAAGAGAGAGGGGAGAGATAGAAACATCAATGATGAGAGAGAATCATTGATTGGCTGCCTCCTGCATGCCCCCTACTGGGGATGGAGCCCTACAACCCTGGCATGTGCCCTTGGCTGGAATCAAACCCAGGACTCTTCAGTCCACAGGCTGACGCTCTATCCATTGAGCCAAGCCAGCTAGGGCTAGCCTGATTTTTTAGAAGTTTGTTGATATTACTTGTTTTCAGAGGAACAAAAAGATTGATTTGGGTTAAATATTATTCAAACGAATGATTAAATATTTTACAGAACATGTAGGTGAGTGCATTTTCTGTGGTATTTCTGATATCTGTTCTCTAAATCTGACGTGAAGACATCGGCAGAGCACTGTAGTGACCCAGGTGCAAGGAAGTCCTTATCCCCCTTCCCCTATTCACAGCCAGATACTAATACCTATATACACTATATCAAGGAGAAAATAGAAAAAATATTTTACAAAGCAAATAGAATTATGAGCAATATTTTAAATATGGGTGTTTAGTTATTTTTGTAGAGAGCGAGAAAGGGGGAGGGAGAGAGAAAGAGAAGTATCGATGAGAGAGAAACATTGATTGGCTGCCTCTTGGGGATTGGCCCTGCAAATCGGGCATGTGCCCTGACCGGGAATAGAACCATTGAACAGGCAATCTCTGGGTGCATGGGATGACACTCAACCAACTGAGCCACACTGTCCAGGGCTATGATCAATATTTTTAAACAGAGGGAGAAAAATCATTCATAAAAATTAGTCAGTTCATGACAAAACCGGTTTGGCTCAGTGGATAGAGCGTCGGCCTGCTGACTGAGGGGTCCCAGGTTCAATTCCAGTCAAGGGCATGTGCCTTGGTTGTGGGCACATCCCCAGTGGGAGATGTGCAGGAGGCAGCTGCTCGATGTTTCTCTCTCATCGATGTTTCTAACTCTCTATCTCTCTCCCTTCCTCTCTGTAAAAAATCAATAAAACATATTTAAAAAAAAATTAGTCAGTTCAATTTCATGGTTTACATACAGCAAAATACAGCTGTTTGGCCAGATGTTTTACTTATTTTGTTGGATTTATCATTGCAAATGTGGTTGAGTCTCTTCTTCAGTGCTAACATAATTCAGTTACTCTTTATAAAAATAAGCTCATCTGATACCAACTATAAATGTGTATGCCACTTTTTTAATGGTGCTAATAATTTAGGATTTACTATAAAACAAGTTTTGCAGGAAAAAATATGAAAATTACTGACAGTTTTCTAGAAATGCCATTAGAAAGCCTATAATATTAATTGGTTATTTATTAAAATACTTGACAATTAAACAGTTCTGAATCTCAGAGAGCCCAGAAGCCAGGCACCTGGAACACTGATGCCTTTGCCTTCAAGCTGAGGGACCTCTTCCCTTTCTGTCTTATCACCTCTCTTTTCTCCTTTAACCAGGAAGGAAGGGGCCTCCCTATGTGATTTATTCCAGGCCTTAAACCTCAAATTTGGCCCTGAATGGTTCCTTTGAAGGCTAAAGGAGGTCCAGATGAAAGAGGGACTGACTGGAAAATTCCACAGAGAAATGCATTACACAGATTTACATGCCACAAACCCTTAATCAAAAACCCCGAACAAAAGTCAACAGGCGACAAGAGGCTGCATCCGGAAGTTATTGGAGGAAGAATGTGGAGAGAAAGGACATCTGGATGGGAAGGTGGGGTTGAAATAATCTCTACAACAATTCTGTGCTGACTCAGGGACAGTTAGAAAACACAGAAGTCTGGGGAGAGTGAAAGAAGTATTAAAGTATTAAGTAGGATATACATTAATGGAGAAATTATTGTTATGTATACTAGTATACACATATGCTGCATTTTGAGATAGCTATCATGTTCTATCTAGACACTATTATTTGTTATATAAATATTAGAGGTCTGGTGCACGAGATTCATGCACTGGGGTTGAAGGGGGGCGTCCCTCAGCCCGGTCTGTGCCCTCTCACAGTCTGGGACCCCTCGGGGATGTCCAGGATCCCCCTGGGGGGTTCGGGCCTACGCCGGCAGTCAGACATCCCTCTCACAGTCTGGGCTCTCGCAATCCAGGACCCCTTGCTCCTTACTGCCTGCCTGCATTGGAGACGGGAGAGGCTCCCGCCACCACCGCTGGGCTTGTCAGCAGTGAGCCCGGCTTCTGGCTGAGAGGTGCTTCCCCTGTGGGAGCGCACCGACCACCATGGGGCAGCTCCTGCATTGAGCATCTGTCCCCCTGGTGGTCAGTGTGCATCATAGCGACTGGTCGTTCTGCTGTTCGGTCGATTTGCATATTATGCTTTTATTATATAGGATCTTATTTCACCTTTTCATAAGTGTTGTAAAGTAGTCCTATTTAGAGGCGATAATGCTCTATATTGTGGATGAGGAAACTATTGTTAGAGGAAAAGGAAGCTGATTAATCGTAAATGTGAATGTATAGAGCTGAGAAGGATTATGGCTGAAAAGAATGGGACCCCGAATTCACACTGAAATCTGGCTCCAAAGCCCAGGTGTTTTATTTAACCACAGTGCCTCCTAAACTTTTCTACTTTAAACTGGGAATACAAATTGTAGACAATTTTTGAAAGAGAAGAGGCCTCAGAATCTATTCTTATGTAAATGAAACATTAAAATAATAAATGTAGATATCTATTGTGCATCTAAATTACTTGGTTAAAAATGGAAGGTTCAGTGGTCCAATTTTAAACAACCCTACTCAGTGTGTCTGAGGCTGTCTTTGAGTACATGGAGAACACTTGTTTAGAAACCCAGTGTTTCAATTACAGTGCTGGATTGCAAACAATTGAATCCTGCTTTGGCTGTTATAAGAAGCAAGTAAGTAGGCATGTTTGGCAAGCAGAATAATGACCCTCCCATGATGTCCAAATCTTAATCCCTGGAATCCGGGTATGTGTTACTTTACAAAGCTTAAGGGACTTTGCAGATATAAATTGCTGATTTTGATATTTGAATGGGAAGACTATTCTGGATTATACAGGTGAACCCAGTGTAACCATCAGGGTCCTGTGAGTGACAGAAGAAGGAAGAAAAGTCAGAATAAGAAATGGAGATGTGATGAAAGAAGCCAATAGAAAGAGGGGTTGTGAGGATGAAAGCATTAGAGCGATATAATGCTGATTTTGGTGATGGAGGAAGGAGCCATGAGCCAAGGAATTCGGACAGCTTCTAGAAGCTGGAAAAGGAAAGGAAAAAGATTCTCCCCTAGACTACAGGAAGGTGTGCAGCCCTGCC
The DNA here is from genome assembly GCF_000147115.1 of Myotis lucifugus. Lineage (NCBI taxonomy): Eukaryota > Metazoa > Chordata > Mammalia > Chiroptera > Vespertilionidae > Myotis > Myotis lucifugus. The sequence goes on along the minus strand of NW_005871082.1, from coordinate 7,220,587 downwards.
AACACCTTGATTTTAGCCAAATGAGACCCCTTTTGCACGTCTGAAATCTGAAATTGTAAGATAATAAATATGAGTTGGTTAAGCCACTACATTTGAAGTAAATGTTACAGCAAAAATAGAAAACTAATACAGATGCATGTTGAGGTGCTCAAATTTATATGGACTTCCAAAATACCTAAAGTCATGGTTCTGGGTGTAGCAAACACCATCTGTCCTCTGAGCAGATGTCTTCATATTTTATTATTCATTTAGTGTGTCCATGCACTAGGTTCTCATTACTTTTTTTCTAATGGATTTAGTACCTGGAAACTTTTCAGAGGATGTCCCCTGAGTATTAGAGCAGAAATTTATGTTTAAGGTTTGTGTCCCAAGCCCCTCATAACCCCCAAGAAACATACTAAAACACTCAGTAGGGACCTCCTTGTGAGCTTTTTCTTCTCCATGCAAATGTGCTCAGTTGTTTGTCCATCTTTGTAACAACCTGAATACGTTACCACTCACATTGTATTTCCAAGGAGTGCATCAATAAATGGAAAAAATAAAAGAATACAATTATCCCTGTCATGACTAGTCCTACTTAATTTTGACTAATGTAACAAAATCATATATATATTCCAAACAGAATGCCCCAGGGAAAATAAGGCAATTTACTAAATGGTTTGCATTTTTCTGTTATTAATGGGGTGTGATAAGTGAGAATGCATTTTGGACCTCTGTCTGGCATATTTACACACATGAATAGCATCTACTAACATTGCTTCTCAGCCAAGAGCTACCCTACAAGAAATTTCATTACTGATGAAATGACAGTAGTTGTCCGACTCTAGAGTTAATTTGTAAATAATTTACAAAAGGCCCATAAGTTGTTTAATGGGCTTAGCTTTAAATATAATAATTGAGGAAACCATGTCCACTTGAACAGAAAATGCCAGAAAGCCAAGACTGACTTTCAAATTACTCAGGCTAACTCAGGAGGTCTCCTTGCTTTCTTTGCCTTGCAAGACATCATTCTGTTTAACAACAATGAGAAAGCCATATTGATTTGAATTTTAGCAAGTCTACTACACCATCCCTAGACTCACCATCTTGGTAGAAACAATGGCACTTCTCTCAAAGTAGATTATTTGTTTGAAGATACAGGAATATAGATATTTTGTAAGCTGGTTGTTTTTCTTCTTATTTTAATTTAAGAAAAAATAAGGTAAAATTACTAGTCAATTAAGACAAATTAGTAATTAATTATGATTTATTTAAATCACTTACATACTAGGTACCTTTACAAAATTAGAGTATTTACTATTCTGGTGTGGAATAACCCCAAAATCAACAAATGAATCAGAATGGAATAAAACAATCACCATTTTAAGAAGATTTAAGGTAAGAGAGAATTTTAAATAATTGGGAAGTTATTGCTTGGCCAATAAATAGTGAAAAATTGCTATAATGAAAGAAAAAATAATTTAGAACCATCATGCACAGCAATAAACACTCAATGGTTTAAACTAAAAACCAAACAACTATCAAAAAATATCAAATAAAAGTTTTAATAAGTTTGGATTATATAAATTTTTCCTAAAAAGAACCCAAACCAAAGCCATGAAGGAATAAACCTATAGAGTTGAGTATGTCAAAATTTAAATTTTCATTATGATAACTTCAACTATTCAAATAATTAAAATATAAATTACCCTTTGAAAAAAGCTGTACTATATTTAATAAAGAATTAATGTGCATAAACAAATTTATAAATTTCTGTAATTAAGAAAATTAAAAATGCTTTAACATAAAAAGAATATAAAATTTAATCATTCAATTTACAGTCTGATAAATAGAAATGACAAAAATATTTTATAATTAGGGATATATATATTAAAAGCCACAGGAAGATACCTCATGAGATAAATAACTTTTAAAGAGTTGAAAAATTATGTGGGGAAATGAGATCCTTCCTCTACTGTTCAGGAGTGTATATTAGCAAAAGTTAATGAATCGACTTGGTAATATATACCAAAAATTTTAATAATTGTATTTTTACATTCAGAAACTTCATCTCTACAATACTATCATCATTAGTATTTTCACATTAAATAGTACTTATAAATATGATATTTACTGTGATATTGTCTCATAATTTTAAATATTAGAAGCAACCTAAGTGCCCTTTAAAAAGGGGAATTTTATATTACATATTTTAGAATCTTCATAATATGGAATATTATACAACCATTACAAATAATGAAGACTTTAGGACTTAAAATATCTCAAAAACACAATGTTTAATATAAAACATAGTAGATGTTTCTTTGGAGGGGACAGTGTGAGGGAAAGATTATGGAGATATTCCATTTTAATGTTTTTCTATGAAGTTTAAATATTTTGTAATATAAAATATATGCATTTTACTATTAAAAATACAAAAATAATATATTTTATAAACATTTCCACATTTTGAAGCCAGAACCAAAATTGTTCCTTGAAGTGAAAATATTCAGTTTTTAACAACTGATTATCCTTTAAGTCATGCTATTTTTCTTACCAGAAAGCACTGACAGAGCTGGAACATTAAATAAGTTATACAAATTAAACATATGATATACAATATACAATAAACACAAGTTTCTCAAGATGATTGCTACTAGTATCTTGCAGCCTAACTTGTGACAAAAAGCTTTCCATTTGAAATGATCCATGATTCCACAATTATATTAAATCTATATTAATAAAAGCATAATGTGCAAATCTACTGAAAGGCCAAACAGAGGAACAACCATCCAGATGACCTTCCAGATGAAGCCGGAGCTGTGACGGAGCTGCAAGGGCTGAGGCAGCTGCGGCTGCATGGGCCTACTCTTGCATAAATTTCATGCATCGGGCCTCTAGTTTAACTATAAACTATAAAGTTGGAAACTGAGAAATTCCTCTGGGTTCCCATTTCTCCTCTGTACTGGGTGTTTAATTCTTGATCAATTGGATTTATTCTAGGTTTCCCCTCCCCCCTTTTTTAGCAAAGCATTCCAGTAATGACAATTTATTTTGGATTTATTTTGGGCTTTTCTCCCTTTTTCAGCCAAGCATTCCAGTAATGAGACTCAATTTAGGGGCACTTCCTCCCTTTCCTTCGAATCTCCCTTGTCTTGGTTTTATATCAGCGGGCCCATGATAAACTCCTATGATCCTCTAAATAATTTCTTGCTTTTCTTAAAGATATATTTGACTCTCCTCCATTTGGCCATTCCTTCTGGGCTGAAATGCAAAGCACATCAAAGATGAAATTCAACCTTAAAAAGTAAAACACCTCCATGGATATGTCAGGGTTATAGAAAAATACTGTTGAGTTGACTTGGGATGTAATAGTTCCATGATTGCGGAAACAGAAGGGAGAATATTTTTCAAGCTCCGGTGTGACCAACGATGAAATAGAATGATTGTGGCGAGCCTCAGCCCGAGGGCGACATCCCAGGAAACTGACAGACCCGAGGCGACTCCTAGGATGTCAGCGCAGAGGTTGACCGAGCCTGCCAAGGAGCCAGATGCTGCTGTCACCAGCAGGACAAATGGACTGCCGTTTGGTGTCTGTTTCCTGTGATTAGCATCAGCAGCACCCGTCACTCCTTTTTCCAGATTAATTAGTAAAATCTGGTGTGAAGAATTTCAATAAAATGTTTGTTCAAAAGGGGGAAAAGAAACAGCTGTTTCAGAGTTGTTTTTCTCTCTGTCATAGCCTGTCAGATGTGTGTGTTGTTTTTTACATTTTTTTTTTGTTTCTCTTCTTACATTTGTTAGAAGCATTAAAACAAGGCTCAAGCAAAGGTAAAGGCAGTATTGCTTGGTTATTCTTTTATGATGCTTTTCCAGTATTAGTCTTGTGGATCAGGATTCAGTGTTTTTCACTTTTCCTTCTCGGTTTCCTTCCTTTCTTTCTCACTTCCTTCTTTCTTTTATTTTTGTTTGTTTTATTTTAAAAGCAGCTCTTTATGTCATAGATCAGTTTCATATAAGAAGCAAAACGATGTATTAAGACCAATACCACCTTCCATGGCACAAAGCTTAGAAGGAACCACATTACTCGGTGAACAGCCAAGGAGTCTGGGACCTGAAACAATTTTTACATCTTAAATAAAAAATGTACATTTATTTCACCCCTCAACTTCTCACATGGCAGTTGTTAGTTGATTAGGGAAAAAAAACACAGAATGTCCAAAGGCTAGTATGAATTACAACATGTAGTTTGGAGTTTTTTAATTAAAAATATATTACATGAACGAAAGTTTTTACTTTTTCTATAATAACATGATGAAAACAATTCATACTTGAACAGAGCCTTACAGCCTCCAGAGACCTGTCATGTGTATTGTCTTGTTTTGTCTTTACAACAAGATTGAGAGATGAGGAAACTCAGTATCATAGACTTGCCCAAAGGCAGGCAGCTGGAAAGTGCCAGAACAGGGACTCACAACCCTAGATTCTCCGTCTCCAACTTCAGAGCCCTTTTGATTATTCCACTGAAGCTTCAAGAGAAGAATGGAAGCTATCAGAGAAAAACACGTATAAAAGATGCACAGAAATATCGGTGTAACTATGCAGAAGGCTGGGCCACGTACAGTTCTTTATCTTGAAAAGGAAGAGTTAGATGAATGAACAAATGTATTATTACTACAACCAGGAGTTTCATTATCTTATTTTTCCCATTTGTTTTTAAGGATGTGTCAGGCTGCATTAGGGTTATGTAAACAAGGATGTTCCATTGACTTAGTAGTATTAGATTACTTTTGCATCCATAATCTCAAAGGTTTTACAGTCCAGCTTTTATAAAAGGCAGGGTAAGCGAAGTGCTCAATATCAGGAATGGTAGAGCTGGCACACAGATGAGGCATTCTTTACCCGAGTCCATTTACTGAACCTCTATTACATCCACGTCTCTCCATCTCTATTCATCTACTTATACAGTGTTTCATGTCTCTCATCTAGAAAAATATGTTACCTCAACAGCCTTTTCTTGGAAGATGATATATGTGTATTTTCATCACCTGTACAGGGGTATGCATGCTCAACATCTCCATGACCCACGGCTAATGGGGTGACCTTTGAGGGGTCCTTATCTGTGCTGCTATGAGATGCCTGTGCTTCATTAGTCAACAGCCAAAGACAGTAAAAATCTAATCATGCACAAAATTGGATAGCTATATTGAATGTAAACTATAAATAAAAATATTTTTAAATTAAAAATACCCCCAAAATTGCATATCAGTTTTTAATGTTAATGAATGCAGCTATTTTATTTATTTATTTATTTCCTTTTTATTGAATTGATTGGGGTGACACTGGTTAACACAATTATACAGGTTTCAGGTGCACAATTCTACAACATCATCTGTATACTGTATTGTGTGTTCACCACCCAAGACAAGTCTCTGTCCATTTATCCCCCCGTGCCCTCTTTCAACTCCCCTCCCACACCAGCCTCCCACACCTGCAATCAGCAAGCTTTTGTCAATATCCATGAGTTCTTTCTTTTTCTTTTTGCTCAACACCTCCCTCCCGAGTCCTGCCGCGCCCCCCCACCACAACAGTTTAATGAATGCACAAATTAAAGCTATCTTTGAAGAGATGCCACATATGCTGTTCTGAGAAAGGAGCACTGCAGGTTTAGAAGCATGATTTCTTGGTGAGAGAATTGTTTATGGTTGGAAGATCTGCCTTATGGCCATTTTGAAATTTGTTTATCAATCTTTCAAAGGCAGCTGAATCTCCAATCTGCTTCTCACCTCAATCAGATCAATTAAGGGAATTCCAGTGCAAGTCTTCCCTAACTCAAAGTCATGCCCATTTGGGGGTGAATAAAGGTCTGCAGAAGGAGAAACCTCAGAAGAGGTGGGTTATTTCAATTTTAAATGAAAAAATCAGAGAAGGCAAGATAATTCCTTTCATGGTTAATGAAGGTAAGAATAAGTAGTCATATGCAGGGTATAAGGAAGAATACAACCACCATGATAGTCATAGAGCTCATATTTGCAAATTTAAAGTTGGAGGACAAATATATGGCCAACTGATATTATTTAATTTTTACCTAATAGTTTATTTTCTTAAATTACTTTGATAATCTATTTACAATTAAATTATAAAATTACTAATGTATAGAATATTAAGTTAGTTTTTTTTACATATCTAAATTTACTCCCTGTTAGATAAAATAGAGGATGTATCATATGATACATCTGTAATTATATTTGCAACCCATTTTCAACACCATATTTGACTCTTTGAAATATGTTGTTTATGTGTGCTACATACACTGCATATGTGGAATAATCAAAGTGATTAAATTTGAAGAAAAGATGATACTTCCATGAGTTGTGAATCAAATCGTGTGCAATTTTGTCATATAAAATGGCACGCCCCTATAGGGCACTGACCATGAATGGAGCTTGTAGGATTGGAAGTTGTTGGGTGAGTCAGTGAGTGGTGAGTGAATGTGGAGGCTAGGACATCACTGTAAATTACTATGGACTTTATAAATGTTCTACACAGGCTACACTAAATTTATCAAATTTTCCTTTCTTCAATAATAAATAAAACTTAGGCTGCTATAAATATTTTTTATAAACTTTAAATTTTTAAAATTCTCAACTCTTTTGCAATAACAGCTTAAAACTCAAACACATTATACAGCTATACAAAAATATCCTCTTCCTTTATATTCAATCATCTTTTTCCTATTATTTTTATTTTTATTTTTTTAAACACCTATTGGAAACTAAGACACCAGCACATGCATTATCCTAGGCCTACACTTGGTCAGAATCATCAATATCACTGTCTTCTACCTTTACATCTTGTCCCACTGGAAGGCCTCCAGGGGCACTAACATACATGGAGTTGTCATCTCCATATGAAAACAATGCCTTCTTCTGGAATTACCTCCTGAAGGATGTGTCTGAGCCTCTTCCTGAGGAAGTATCACTCGTTTCAGAAATATGTCCATGATAGTTTGCTTGGTTTGTTTCTTTTTCTTTTTCATCATATATTTCCTTGTAAACAGATAATTCATCAGGAACATTCTGCTCTATTAACAAAATTCTTTTGTTGTGGAGGTCCATGTTTTTAAATTTTTTAAAGATCTTTCTTGGGTCTGCAAAAGATTCTGCTAAACATTTTACTGTGAATTTCCTTAGGGGTTCTTCTCGTTCTCCTCCTTCAATTTCCATTTCTTCTTCAGCTATGTGTTCCAATTCCAGTTCCCACAACACCCCATTAGTCAACTTCTCAGTAACCACTTCTAGGAGCTCCCTCAATGTCATTCTCACCCACAGTCAGGTTAAAGTTGTTTGCCCTCTCAACCACAACCTTATTTATTTTTGCAAACATCTCATCCTTGGCAAATCTTTTGAAATCATGGCCAAACTCTTAAGTGTCTTCTTCCAGAAGTTATTCATATATGCCTTGGCAACATCAGCCCTGCCCAACAAAGGCTCCTGATGCAGAGATAGGTGTTGTAATCTTTTCAGAATTGCATCTGTGTCTATTCAGTGTCTTCCTCAGTAGCAGCACTAGCCCGGGCAAAGGTCTGTCTCAGACACTATGCTTTAAAAGCTTCTATAGCTCCTTGATTCATTGATTGGATCAAAGAGGTAATGTTTGGAGGGAAAAACACCACTTTAATATTGGGATGAAGATCATTAATAAAAAGAAGATGTCTGGAAGCATTGTTAACAATAAACAAAATCTTGTATGTTATTCTCTAAACAGAACTTCCCCTTTTGCTAGCATAGCAATTCAGGAGGATATATTAGGAGAGGAACGGAGTCATCCATGGCTTCTTATTGCTCTTGTAGTACACTGACAGTGTGTGCTTACTGACATGCTTCAAGATCTAGGGGTTCTCACTGTGCCAAATCACAAAGGGATTCAATTTGTACCCTTCAATGTTGCCCCCAAGCAAGACTGTTATTCTGTCCTTAGAAGCCTTGAAATCTAGCATTGACTTGGCCTCTTTATGGATAAAAGCACATTCAGGCATCCATTTCCAGGATAGGGAGGTTTCATCAATACTGAATATTTGCTCCGGTAAGCAATTTTCCAGAATTGTCCAGCTATTTTCACATCAGCACTTGCAGACTCACCGCTCACTGTCACATTAGGAAATGAATAATAATTCTTGAATAGCTTACCAAGAGCTGGCAGTAAATTCAACACTGTAGTTGGGTCCAGCCTTTTCTTTCAACATTGCAAACAAACTTTTTGCTTTGGTTATGTTGCTGAGAAGGACATGCTTCTGTGTCTGGTCCCTAATCCAGGTCATTAGAAGTTTCTCAATGTCTGATATGGGCTCTTTACAAATTTTCATTGGTCTCATTTCTTTCAATGAAGCAGACCCTTCAATAACTTTCATTACTTTGTTCTTGTTCTTCAAGATGGTAGCTGTGGCGGATTAAGATATGCCTGAATGGTGAACAGTAACCATCACTGATTTTTCACTTTCATAGTCCTTAATTACTTTTAATTTTATTTCCAGGTCTATTATTAGATGTGGCCTTTTACTGGAAACATTATCAGTGGATTCTGTATGCTTAGGAGCCATGATGAACAAAAAATGAAATGAAATCAAGCGAAGAGAAAATAATGCAATCAAGAGACATGGTAAGCATGAAGTACATGAGGCTGCTGGCAGCATAACATGACATAATGCTTTACAGCAAAATTTTTTTAAGTAAAAGGGTACACTCTAAAATAATGATAAAATGAGCATCTAGTAAATACATTAACCAATAACATAGCCATTTATTATCATTAAAATATCTTATGTACTGCATATAATTATATGCACTCTACCTTGATGCTTCTGGGAGTACAGTAGGTTTGTTTATACCAGCATCACCACAAATGAATGAGTGATGCATTGCACTAGGACTTTACAATGACTACAATGTCACTAGGTGATAAAAAATTTTTAGCTCTATTATAATCTTATGGTTCCGTTAAGATTGTTAAGATCTATATAATTATTATGTAGACCTTAACAACTGTATAAGATCTGTCTATCCATCTACACTTATAAAAGACAAACATGCAAATTGACTGTACCTTTGCTATGCCTTAAGCCACGCCCACCAGCCAATCAGAGCGACTATATGCAAATTAACCCAACCAAGATGGCGGCTGGCAGCCATGGAGCTGGAGCAAGCAATAGGCTTGGTTGCTCCAGTGATGGAGGAAGCCAAGCTTCCCGCCTGCCGCGGCCCTGGCTCTGAGCTCCACTCAAAGCAACAAAGTTTCAATTATAGAAGGTAAATAAACCCCAGATACCTGCTTTCAGCTGGCCGTGGCCACAGAGCTGGAGCAAGCAGGAGGCTTGGTTGCCCCTGGTGAAGGAGGAAGCCAAGCTTCCCTCCCACCCTCCCTGGCCAGCTCTGAGCTCCTCTCAAGGCTACAAAGTTTCAATTATAGAAGGTAAATAAATCCCAGAATAAAAAAAGAAAAAGAAAAAAAGGAGAGGCTGGGAGCTTCCGTCGCTGGCAGGGAATTGGCCAGCCTGAAAACAGCCATCAGTCCCTCACCCAGGTTGGCCAAACCTCCATGGGGTGAGGGTCCCCTAAAGGGGGTGTGGCCAGCCTGAAAGCAGCCATCAGCCCCTCATCCAGGCTGACCAAACCTCCATGGGGTGGGGGACCCCCCACCCTGAAGGGGGTGTGACCAGCTGCAAACAGCCATCAGCCCCTCACCTATGCTGGCCAGGCACCCCAGCAGGACCACCACCCTGATCTGGGACACCCTTCAGAGCAAACCCAGCTGCCCCCCACCTGTGCACCAGGCTTCTATCCTATATAATAAAAGGGTAATATGCAAACTGACCCCAACAGCAGAACGACTGGGAATGACTGGTCACTATGACACACACTGACCACCAGGGGGCAGATGCTCAATGCAGGAGCTGCCCCCTGGTGGTCAGTGTGCTCCTACTGGGGGAGCTCTGCTCAGCCACAAGCCAGGCTGCCGGCTGCCAGTACAGCGGTGGTGGTGGGAGCCTCTCCCGCCTCCTCAGCAGCACTAAGGATGTCCGACTGCAGCTTAGGCCTGTACCCCGCTGACAATTGGACATCCCCCGAGGGATCCCGGGCTGCCAGAGGGATGTCTGATTGCCAGCTTAGGCCCAATCCCCCGGAGACCGGGCCTAAGCCAGCCGGTGGTCATCCCCCAAGGGTCCCAGACTGCAAGAGGGCACAGGCCGGGCTGAGGGATGCCCCCCCCCGAATGCACAAATTTTTGTGCACCAGGCCTCTAGTATAAAATAAACCCGTATGTTTCAGTCTTTAAGAAGTATTTTAATAACATTCAACTTTTACAATACTGTTTTTAAGATATTTAGGCACAAAATGTTATATTAAAAACCATTAAATATTATTTAACCTGTGGAATTAATTTACTGATTTTTGCATTTGTGGGATACAAATATACAGAATTATTCAGGTAAGTTTAGGAAGCTGACTAAGATGAGTAGGGCACTGGTGACATCCCGAATAATAAAGAGGTGAATTGGTAATACAATTATGTCAATAACACAGATGCTTGTTTCAGATAATTTTACAATTAAATAATGTTAGAAACCACATAAATATAATTGGATCTTATATACTTTCTTAAGAATGCCTATCATGATCATCTAATTTACTTTAAGAATTGTAATGATATGAAATCAAACACAAGTAATGTTATGTCTGCAAATGTAAGGACAAAATGTGTGTGTGTGTGTGTGTGTGTGTGTGTGTGTTATTGCATATATGTGTATCAGTGTGAGTCACAGTTAAGAGCAATTACATTTTTAATTTAGCATATTGATTCAAATATTGGAAGAAAATGCAGTAAGATATAAGTGCTGTTTATCTAATCTTAATTTTCTTCTTTATATTACTTTTAAAAAATTCAACAAAGTGGATCTCTTTTTTTAATGAAAATAAATTATTTTTGATACAAAATAAATGACACTGTGTTAACCGGGCTGATATAACAAAAATCTCCTGATATCTGTATGGCATATAAAAAAACACAGTCTTACTTTCTTTCATATAATTTTTATGGCAGATCAGACACCCTTTCTTCCATCTTACAATAGTGAACAAATGGAGAATATATACCAGTTCTTAATAACTTTAGTCTAGAAGTAACAAACATAGAATCCATTGGCCAGTACTAGTAGACAATCCCAGCATAACAGTCTGGAAAACTTGGAATTACAATGAGCAAATAGATACTTGCCAAATATTAAATCTTCCTGACAAAATACCTATTCTTTCTCCTTACACTCTCTGGCCTTAGGGTGACAAGTTCACAGTGTTGTTTAGTGTTTTAGGTGATCCCCATTTACAGTGTTAAGTCTGTTTCCTATTAGTTGCCTTGGTTAACCTTATGTGTCCATTTGGCTAGGGTATGGTGCACAGTTATTTGGTCAAACACCAGTCTAGATGTTGCTGTGGAGGTATATTTTAGATGTAAATAACATTTAAATCTGTAGACTTTGAGGAAAGCAAAAGTTTCTCCATTAGATGGGTGGATCTCATCCAATCAGTTGGGAACCTTCAAAGAAAATATTGAGTTCCCCCAAAGAGAAAGGAATTCTACTGTCAGACTGTCTTCAACTCAAGATTTCAAATGAGCTCTTGCCAAAACCAACTATGCAAAATCTTTCTCTTTCTCAATCTTAATTACTCTCTTCCTGTATCTCTTGTTCTCTAAATATATATATAATTTGTATGTACACACACACACACACACACACACACACACACACACACTCACACACACACAGCTTCCATTCCTCTGGAGAACTGGCGAACCATGACTAATAGACTATCTCTAGAGAATAGAATTTTCTAAGTACTGGACTTCAAACTTTGACACATGGCCTAAAACTGAAGACAATATTTGAAATTAGAACTCTTAGAACTCTCAGAAAATCCAAGATAAACAGCACCTCAATAATTTTCCACTAGCAACAAAGTAAAAATGTTTCTACAGTCATGACCTATGAAGGGCTTCAACCCTTTATCCTGTCTAACCTCCAATTATGCTTCTATTAATAGTTTGTTTCCATATGAAAGTATAAAAAACAAAGGAATAAAAACTAAAGAGTACTTTTTTCCATGCCAAGCCTTAGTTTGTAGGTTACCTATCTGTAAAAGAGCGGGGCCCACATTGGTAAAATGTCTGGTGGAGTTTGGCAACTTTATGTTCTATCTTTCCCTATTTGCTTTATCTTTCCCATGTCCTATATGCCATATTTTTTCTGGCTATGCACTTAACAGGCTTCCCAGGTTTAATTTGTGTCCAGTGGGAGCACTATGTTTGCTTGGTTTTGAGGTTGACACTTCTCTTAGGATACTCACCATATGTTTTTACAATATATATTATACCAAGTTCCTGTTTTCTCAGTGCATATTTTTATATGGGGGGTTAACTAGAGCAAAATGAACAGATTAAATTATATTTCAGTCATAGTCTGGCTTAATTTTCACTTGAATTCATTTCAAATTAAATGTTTCATCCCCATTCATCTTTATTCATTCAACTGTAACCCATGGATGTTTGCCATGTAAGCACCTGGTAGTCTTCCCCTCTTGGCAGATTCTTGGACTCGTCCTAGCTTTTCTAGTGCTTTGGTAGAATTAAGAACATTATTTTTCTCAAAGGTGAGGAGAGTTTGGGGGGAAATTCAATGTCACCTATTTCCTTGCCAAAGATATGCTAAGAGGTAAATTTCATAGCTACAACCCTCCCTCCAGGGTTCCATACTTGTTATAAATGTAAATCTTCACAGTGCCACTGCGGGGATTTAGAAAGTGGAAGCAGCTTAGAGTCATTGCCAAAAAGCACCAGTAAATAGCAGTGCCTTCACTGTCTGCCTCACTATTAACTAAGACATTCAGGGAGACTCAAAAACCTAATCCATGTAACACAACATCCACACCGCATATAACATTTATTGTGCATTCACTGGATGCATAGTTTAACCACCGAAGAATTACAAATTTTTACTATAGTTCATTTCCACAAAGTGTGAGAGCATCGTGCTATTTTCCCACTCGCAATCAATATCCATTTGTATCTGCCCATGCTATACTTCAGCAAAATTGTTTTGTATGGTTTCATCAATTCTACCAATAAATCCTCCTGCACTTTAAATGATGGATCAAGAGCAACAATAATGGCACAGACCTGCCAGTCCTCTCTCTGTATCTCTTGCAGCGCCATGCCCTACATTGTAAAAAGAATTCCTTATTAGTGGTCGTCTTGACCTCAATATAGATTAGTTCTCTCTGGGTAAAGATTTCACACCAAACAGAGAAAGACAAGAGCAAATTATAACAGGTTTTTCAAATAGCCTTACAGCCACTAATATAATATGTTCTGTGTGGGAAGTATTGTTAATGATGCATACATTTTCCCACCCACATCCACACATCGATCAACACCACTGTCAGTAGCACTGTATTTGAAAATAAAGATCACAGGCACGCACACACATGTGTATGTATGTTGAGTATCACAGTGTATTTAAATGAAGATTAAATATTGAAGAAAACTGTACTAATTAAAAATATGCAATTAGGAAGGTCAATATGACACCCCGAGGTCTGTCTGTTCTAAGTGAAGTGACCTAACATGAAAAAGATGGTACCACTGGGCAAAGCACTAAAATAGAGTCAAAACTGTTTCCACAATTTTGAAATCAAGTTAATTCAGTAAGGTGAATAAGATCTACTAAACTTTCATTTTGTGCATGCATATAATAAATATTCCATGGCAATTTAGTCTAAAGGAAATTTATTTGGTAATATATACACAAAACATCTGCTTGAATTCCTATGCCTCATCCCATTTCCCATTTTAATTGATTTTAGGCATTTTATTTTTCTCTCTGGAAGCATAGTCTTAAGCACATTTCTCCAAGAGGAAATAAGTAATTATGAATAGCATAAATATGTGTTATCTATAAATGTTTTATATGCATTTATTATACATGTAACAAAAGGATAATCTAGTTCTCTTTGATATTTATATACATTTTATATTTTATCTCAGTTATTTTTAAACTATGATCTCCTTGTTCATCAGATAGACATTAGGCTTCCACTAAAATTTGATTCAAATATAATTTAAACATATCTAAATTTTGTGTAATGTAAACACAGAATAATTAGAAATTATATAAAAATAATAAAGTAAAATTATGTGTCACACCAAATATTTAATTTAATTTGTAAAACTGTCCATTAAAGATAGAATAATTTTAATTAACTTATTTTAAATACATTTATTTAAATAACTGTTGGGAGTTAAAATTACAAAATTTTTGTTGTAAATGGGGCTCTGCTTTTAAAATAAATGTGTGTTTTCTTTCCTCCTGCTAACCATTCTGCATAGTATATAGCAGGAAAACATATTTTCTATATAACTTTGAAAAAGCTCCCCTGAACCTGTTTATTTTTCTATAGGAAGAAGAGAGTGATGTCAGTAGAGCCTATTAGATTAGGGATGCTTTTTATCTTTTATGATAGTGGTTTCTGTTGCCTTTAGTTTAGTGAAGGTTGGCTGCTGAGCTGGAGATAAGCAAAAAGAAAAGTCACATCAAATAACAGTTGGAATAAACTGAATATATAATAGAGCTTAACTCAACTCATCCATGCCCTGCCTGTAAACTCAGATATAAACTTTAAATTCAATACCTCTTAAATACACTAAAACTGTGTTTAGATAGCCTAAATGATATGACTTAATAAAGTTTATTTAATAAATAAATAAACAAGAAACACTCATATAATTTTAAATTTGCTATTACAACAGAGACTTGGCACTCTAAGATGAAACCAAATCTCCTCAGTCTTATTTCCATCATTAGTCTCATTTTTGTTTGTTCAGATATGAAATGCTGTAAATATTCTGAGCTTCTATAACAATTCTGAAAGCATTCCTATTTTCTTTCTCTCTGTCTTATAACTAGTATTAGTATACTAGAGGCCCTGTGGACGAATTAGTGAGATCGGGGCCAATCTGGCTGGACCATCCAGGGGGAGGGGCCATGGATGGTTGGCTGGCTGGCCCTGACCCCAATCGGGGTGTGGAGCACTCACGGGTGGGGCTGGCCAGAGGGAGAGGCCACTGGCGGTTGGCCGGCCGACTCCGTCCCCCGGTTGAACTCCAGGTTGAGGGGACAATTTGCATATTAGCCTTTTATCATATAGGATAATTTTACTCTGCTCAATGTGACAATGAATTTTTTGTTTAACACAGATGCAGCTTGTACCCTTCCCCCATTACATTCTCTTTCTTCCAAAGCCTTACAGGCACATTCTCATGGCTGCCACAGCTTGTTCTAGAAAATGCCCTTCACCCTTACTCTCATATGTAACAAAGTAGGCTCAATCTGTCAGAGGAAGATGCAAGACCAACAGGATAGAAGAAATCCTATAGTATGACAAAGACATGAAATAATGTCACAAAATTAATGACAAATGGACACTCCATGTCCAGTGTGGGAGAACCCAAGCGGCCATCAAAGTTACCAGGAAGTACAAAGGAAGGGACAGAAAGCTCTCTTCATTTTGAAGGTGGGGTTCACTGCATGGCTGGTCTAATCAAATGTCAGTGTTATTCTTCAGGAAAAAGAAGGAAAGAATAAAATAATGCTGACTGGATTTTATTCTATTTTTTTATCATCTTCCATTCAGAATTGGAAAATACTGGTTTGAAATCCAGTCTTTTCACAATGCCAATCTGACTTTTTTTTTTTAATAAATCTCTTTGGGCCCTTGTTGTTGTTGCTAAGAACAGCAAACGTCAGAGTGGGTACAATGCGTAATACTAAAATGAAGTAAGTTAACACAAACTCTATTATAAAAATGCATAATACTGATGAATAATGCAGAACACTGAACAAGCATCCTTTAATATTTCCTTAGAAAATTCACCTTCAGTGTTTTAAAGAAACAATAACATGAAGCTACCAATCCATGAAAAATTGATCTTTAGTACTTTAATATAATTAGTTCTTAATTCCCTTCCTAGCTTCTCTAGATCTGCTTAAGATTTGAAACCAATTCAAAGCAAGGTTTTAATTATTACAACATGTAACTTAATGGGGGTTCTTTAGCATCTCAGTGCAAACACCTAACAAATCCCTTTTACCCCATCCTTCTGATGTCTGTATTTAATTTTCAACGTTCCACAAACCAGGCGTGCATTTACCACAGAGCAACAAAGTAAGATAATCACTGTTACACATTAACACACATCCTGGACCTGCCATTTTGTGTCTCAGGAGAAAGAAATCAAATCTTCCTTCACAAAACCTTGGAGGAGGCAGCCACTAGTTACCCACTGAGGATATTTTACCTATTTCTCCAGAGCATCCCCTTGCTTTCATTCCACGTGATGTTTTATTTTTTTATTTTATTTTATTTGGCCATAATGAAAAATTTCAGCATTTAAAACTTTAGTGTTTTACAAACAGATTCAGATCCTGGGATCTGGTCATATGAATAAGCTGGTTCAGGAACTTTTCAAGATGTCATAACTTCTTTGTATCATGAATGTGTGATAAATTACAGCTACACATTGACTGGAAAGGGAACAGAACAGAATGAGATTCTCCAAATGGACACATAAGGTTGTTTGCAAACAAAGGAAGATTTAATCTGTTTTTCTTCCTTAATAACTAGTCTCTTGTTAGTCAAGCTAAATTCAGTCTTTTGTTTCCTTCCTTCAAAAATATTTCTGAACACAAATTTAGCTGGGCATAGCATCTAGCCCGAGGTGTAATGCAGTCACTCAAAATTGGCTATTAGATTCTAATTATCTTCTGTAAGTCAATATTTTGGTTTGTGTTTTAGGGAAATGATTTTTCTTTATTGTCAAATAAAGATCTCTAAGAGAACTAGATTAAAATGTATGTTTTAGGGAGAAGGGAGGCCAGGAAAAGATGGACAAAAGAGAGACTTCTGATCTCATCTTGGACCCTAGAGGCGTCCACAGGTGGGAACCAAGGAAATCCCAGCAAGCCCACGGGATGGCATGGGCCTGTGACAATCTCTGGGCTTCATTTCAGGGCACGATGAGAATTACCCTTGGCCTCCCAGGGCATACATTAGTTTCATGTGAGTAGACAGGTGTGAATTAATAAAGAGCTTTGCAAAGTAAAAATAATAAATAAATAAATTACATTTAGTAGAACCAGTGTCTTGAGTGAACCCAGTCTTTTGTTAACATTAGTTGTTAACATTTTCTAAACCCTGATTCTGAAGATATAGCTTCATCTCTTTTTGCCCATTTGTTTGCTCTTTTAAAGTAAAGGGCATAGTAAAATATAAATGTATTTGGAATTATTAAAATAATTCAAAATATAACTGAGAAAAAGAGTAATGAAATTATACACATAAATGCATTTAGGCAAAAGCAAGTAGGGAAGGCCCTGAGCTCAATTACAAAGTAAAAATAATGTGCCCTCCGTGACCTTCATTCTGACCCAGCCAGGTACCCAACTGCCAGAATCCACACAAGTGACTCCAGCCTAATCTCTTTGTCATTGTTTCTGCTCCTCCCTTTTCTAGTCCTACACATAAAATTTTCTACTTCCTCAGAGCTCGTAAAGGAATTTAAAGAAACTACTTCAAAACACAGTGTGAATTATTTAGGAATAGATAAGTTGGACATATTTTAGAGATTTTAAATTGGTAACTTTTGGATATTATGAATCAAACAACAAGCAAATATGTAGAAATTTTAAAAAATCCAGGACTATTACTAGCCAGCAGTGATACTCCTGGGAAAATAAAAAGAAATTACATGTTTTCTAAGTACCTCCAATGAGTCAGACAGCAGCCTAGACATTCAATCATTCAATTATCAAAAAAGTTTCTGAAAGTACATCTCATGTTTTTGTGTAAGGAAAGTGAGACACAGAAAAAGTTGACTTAAATTGCCTAAAGGCATTCATGCAAGAAGTGATGGCTCAGTTGTCTGAACACAAGTTGTCCAGGCTTTAACATCGTGTGCCTTTCCAAATGCAACTCTACCATAACTCTCAGGAAACCGTTTTAGTAACCCTCAAAAAGCATTATGAAATGGGCCATTTATGTCCTAATGCTGTCTTTTTATAGAGTTTCTTAATCTGCAGAAAAATGAATTCAAAACTAGACTTTAAAATGCCAGGATGTTGTGATATATAATTTCAAAATACCGAATTACATCCTACCTAATAAAAGAGTAATATGCAAATTAACCATCACTTCATCACTCCGTCACAAAGATGGGGACAGCCATGAAGCTGGAGCGAGCAGGAGTCTTGGGTAGGCCCCGGCGATGGAGGAAGCCAAGCTTCCCGCCTGCCCTGGTCGACACTGAGCTCCACTCAAGGCTACAAAGTTTCAATTATAGAAGATAAATAAATCCCAGATACCTGCTTCCAGCCGGCAGTGGCCTCCGCTCAAGGCTACAAAGTTTCAAATATAGAAGATAAATAAATCCCAGAAAAAAAAAGAAAGAAAGAAAGAAAGAAAGAAAGAAAGAAAGAAAGAAAGGAAAAAAGGATGTCCATCAGCCCCTCACCCAGGCTGGCCAGGCACCACAGCGGGAGCCACCCCCACCCTGAAGGGACTGTGGCCAGCCTGAAAACGGTCCTCAGCCCCTCACCCAGGCTGGCCAGGCAACCCAGTAGGGACCCCCACCCTGAAGGAGGTGTGACCAGCCTGAAAACAGCCATCAGCCCCTCACCCAGGCTGGCCAAAACCCCACTGGGTGAGGGTCCCCTCTGTGGGGCTTGGCCAGCTTGCAAACAACCATCAGCCCCTCACCCAGGCTGGCCAGGCACCCTAGGGGGGACCCCCATCCTGAACGGGGTGTGGCCAGCCTGAAAAAGGCCCTCAGCCCCTCACCCAGGCTGGCCAGGCACCCCAGCGGGATCCCCACCCTGATCCAGGACACCCTTCAGGGCAAACCAGCTGCCCCCCGATCCATGCACCAGGCCTCTATCCTATATAATAAAAAGGTAATATGCAAACTGACCCCAACAGGAGAATGACTGGGAATGACTGGTCACTATGACACACACTGACCACAAGGGGGCAGACGATCAATGCAGGAGCTGCCCCCTGGTGGTCAGTGTGCTCCCACTGGGGGAGCTCTGCTCAGCCACAAGCCAGGCTGATGGCTGCCTGTACAGCGGTGGTGGTGGGAGCCTCTCCTGCCTCCTCAGCAGCACTAAGGATGTCCGACTGCAGCTTAGGCCTGCTCAGTGGACATCCCCCGATGGCTCCCAGGCTGCCAGGGGGATGTCTGACTGCCTGTTCCCCCGAGGAGCAGGCCTAAGCCAGCAGGTGGACATCCCCCAAGGGGTCCCAGACTGCGAGAGTACACAGGCTGGACTGAGGGACCTCCCCGAGTGCACAAAGTTTTGTGCAACAGGCCTCTAGTTATATTATAATAAACAAAATGCTATGTCACTAACATCCACCTACACATATTAACCCATGTTTAAATCCTATTCTGTATTGAAGTAGTGAAATGAAATTTCTGGTACTAGATCATGAATTGGTGACTGGAACCCCTCATTAAAGGGATATCTATACCTCCCTCTTTCTCTTTTTTTTCCTTCCCATTTTTATTTTTTTTCTTCTAATTCCTTCTCTGTTTTTCTACACTTCTACAATTACTCTTTCCTTCTCCACTTCTTTAATGATGCTTTATGTATCAGAGGTACGAACAGCTATTGATTAATTTATTTTTCCCTTTTACTTAGATCAGAAACTCTTAATTTTGGATTCCAGAAAACCCTGAAATGTATGTATATATTTGGGGACATGGGGAACAGATTCCAATCTTCCCTCAGATCCTCAATGAGATTATTGACCAGGAAAGGTTATGACCTCAGTGTAGAAACATTTCTCCAAAATCTTACAGTGGTTCTTGAATATTCTTTAGATGTATTGTTTCTTTCATTTTGGCTCTATTAGGAACTATCGAAGTCCAGTAGAAATCTAGGGCCAGACTTTGTAACATATTTTTAAATCATTGCATATGGAAAAAATGCTCCAATATATGAGCTTCTGTGGTAGATAGAAATCTAAGATGACATCCCAAGCTGTCAAACACTACTCTCTGGATATTGATGTGATGGGATCTTGCAGGTATAAAGTCTCAAATCAATTGAATTTAAATTATGATTATTTGGGTGAGGCTGATGTAGTAATTACATGAGCCCTTTAGCAGTAGTTGAAAAGAGAGAACTACACTATAGTTTGGCATTACCACCTATCTTTATTAGATGCAGATGAAAAATGAATGTTAGTAGCTATTTGGGAATCATCTAGAATTCTAATTCTTAAGATTTGTATCCAAAAAGCATTATTATAAAATAGGCAGCTATTCAAAATGACAACTGACAACAGATGTCCCCTTTACCATCTACTACTGTATTTATTTTAAATATTTCCATAATTTTAATCAAAAACTATTTGAATCTGTGTATAACTAAAGTAATAAAAAGTCATGCAACAACAACAAAAATAAAAGAAAAATGTCGTTTTCTTGGGTTGGTAGCAAAAAGGAATCAGAGATTTGAAGAGTCAAAAGGATTTGACATGAAGGAAAGTATCCATTGCTGAGAGAGAGAAGGCCACATACAGGGGCCTGTGCATAGCCTTTAAGAGCTGAGAGTGTTCCCACACTCACAGTCAGCAAGGCAATAGGAACGGGATGGGAACTGCAGCCTGACCACAGGGAAGTGAATTCTTGCCAACAAGCCCAGGGAGCTTGGAAACAGATCTCTCCCTAGTCAGGACTCCAAATGAGCAGTCAGCTAGCTGACACCTTGGATTCAGCTTTTTAAGAGTCTGAGTAGGGATCCAGTTAAAATCTACTGGAATTCTGAGGCAGGTATTCTGAAAAATGATAAAAATTTTATCATTTTAAGATGCAAAATTAGTGAAGTAGTAATAGAAAGCTAATATAGTTGCTAACTGAGAATCTCACATCTTTTCAGCATTTTACACGATATCAGGATATCCAGTTAACAAATTCAGAGCTGTTGATACATTAGTGTTTTTTTTTTCACTTTGACAAGAAATGTTCTCTCCTCAGAAATAAGATGAAAAGGTTGAATTATTAAATTATCTGTTGGTTATTTTTTTATTTAAAATCTACAACAATCTGAAAAATAAAAGTCCATTCTAGTACTCCATTCTAAAGGATGAAAATAATAATTACAGTGGTGGGAAAGACTACCACTCCAATTGTACTTTTAGCATTTTTTAGTGTTTAAATTGGGCTATCTATGTTCACTTCCTTTATAGACATTTTTTTCTGAATTAAATCAATTAAGTAAACCTTATGTTTATACAAATATAAGAATAAATTTGGTTGTGTCTTGTAAACATAGAATCCCAATCACCTCTAAAGGAAAATTATGATGCAGGTCTCTGGATTAAATTCCAGTAATCTATATTTTTCCCTTCATTCCAGGTGGTTCTTCTGCCCACACATGTCTAGGAAACTCCACCTTATTGATGAAAACTCATTGGAAAATCTTCAAACTTATTGGAAATCTGGCCTGCTTATCTATAACATGTGACATTAAAAGGAAAAAGGACATTGATGCCCAGAGGAGATTCCCATCAAGCATTGAGGAGAACAGAAACATGAACAGTTATGTAAATACAACATGTAACATATGCTAAATTAAGGGCATAGCCAATGCAAATGAGCATTGGAGTCCATTGGTGAAAGGCTTTACCACAGACCACTGTGGTCACAGAGGATCTACTTTGTCCAATGAACCATAAACCAAATTGTTTCCAAAGCATGAAACCAAGAAATTCTGAAGCGCAGTCACCAAAACAATGGTTCTGGACAGCTCCCAGATAGCACAGGGCATAAATGCAAATGGATTTGACTTTTTATTTCTTCTTTTCGTCATTGCACTCTGAGTGTTTTGTGCCTCACAATCCTTCTATCCCAAATTCTCAGCCACTCAACAATTCTCAAACCTGGCTATCAGGGAACTTGCCCAATATTTTAAAATTTTTCCTCATTTTTTAAATTGGATTTTACTTTATCCTTTTAAGTGACCTCTTCAGACATAATTTGTATGTACAGAGATAGCCTAATGTCTTGGGAATACATTTTAATTTTTAAAATATATTTTTATTGATTTTAGAGAGGGAGAGGGAAAGAGAGATAGAAACATCAATGATGAGAGAGAATCATTGATTGGCTGCCTCCTGCCTGACTGGAGATCAAGACTGCAACCTGATCATGTACCCTGACCAGGAATCGAACCATGACCTCCTGGTTCATAGGTTGACGCTCAACCACTGAGCCACTGCTGCCAGGCAAAGTAATACATTGTAAATAGATTTTTTTTTACATCTACAAATAGTTTCACTAAAACAGCATTTATGTAAATGCTATCAAGTTTAATCTCATTTCATTAATAAGCTCTAGCACTGGAATTGGCTATTTTTAGTGCTCCTGTATGTCCTATCAATTAATTGATAAGCAGCTATTGTAATTTCTCTATAACTAAGTATATACAGAAAAGGTATATAATTTATTTCTATCAAGATAAGCATCCATTTGTTAACATTGTGTTTATTTCAGCCCAAAGCACAATCTATAATGCATTTTGATGCTTACAATTCCTTAGACTATTCTTGGTGTTCAATAATAAAAATGTGTACATTTTTATATATTTTAAATATTAGTGTTGTAAAGCACAGATGCCACAAAACTCCAGGAAAGAATTGCTTTAAAAACTGGGGAGACGATTAACCATTTTTACTTAGAGTCAGTACACGTTTACCCTTGTTTTACAGATGAACCAAATTAGGTTCAGAAAAGGGTAAGTAATTTGCTCTAGATCAGAATACTGATAATTGCAGCAATTAGCGTTCAAATAAAATCAGTCTCTGCAGAAATTCATGCTTTTTTTTCCTATATATTATAATCCCCAGTTAGGAGACAAAACAATGTCCGCATTGCAAGTATATGTAGCACAAATATAAATTACTTTTAAAAAGGTTGTCAAACAAATGTAAATGAAGAGCTTGTTACTTTGTACACATAAAAACATATATACATAAAGTTAATGTAATGTAAACTTTTTAGATACACAGATGTTTCAGGGCAATAATAATTGGTGGTATCCTACTTAGGATATAGTTATGTGATAGTCTTTTGATAATACTCAATAAAAAATGCAAGCTATCTGTACTGTGCAAATGCATTCCATCGCAATAGACCTAATGCAACTGAACACCTTTAACCTTTCTTATCAGTAGAATTAAATTTTATTTTTAACAATGCCCACCAGGGGGTGCTGGCACATTGACACAGGAACATGGAAAACATTGGCTGTCCTGTCAGGTCAAATAAAACACTAGCAATTAACCTTCTTTTAAAGAATCTATTTCTGTAGAAAAGTTTTTATAGAATATAAGTTATTCACGCTATTGGCTCAAAAATTACAATCTTAGAAAATGTTTCTAGAATTGTAGGCCAACTGAAGTTTTTTTGCATTTTAATATTTTTTTAAAGCACTTGGACTCCAAACTTAGGTTTAGATTAAACACTTTTGATGTAAAATGCTTTTATCAAGATTGATTGTTAATATGGAAATGGCTTACAACTATTCTGCTATTCTTAAGTTTAATATTTAATATAAAAAAGAGTCTCCCATTCTAAATTATCTATATAAAATGTATACATAAATCACTAATAAAATTTTTGGAACCTGAGTTCTACCATTTTTTAGTGTTTTGGAGGTAAAAATTTAGATATAAATTTTAATCAAAGAAAATACTAAGGAAAAATATGAATGCTATATAATGTCATTGACTGAATATAACTATTAATATATAATTGAATCATTTGTATCCAGAGAAAATCTTCAACTCAGTAAAATACTATGCCCAACAGGCTGTAAGGTATTTTTAATATAAAGCAATCTCAAAATAAACTTAATTTTATAGGAAGACCCAAATTTAGGATCTTCAACAAAAACTATCTCCCCCTTCTCTTCAAAATGCTTTTACACATGAAATTCAAAGAACTCAATCATAGGAAAATCTGTATTCTTCCACTTGTGGGTGGAAACTATTTGGCTGCAGCATCCCTTAGTCATTCCCAAGTTTGGTTTAGTTGATCTGGGAAGCCAAGTACACTCCAAAGCTATGTCCTTGATTCTAAAGATAATATTCCCAAACAGAGGAGAAACATTCTTTGCTACAAGGTCTTTGAGTAGTTGTGGTCTCATTCTAAATAGTTGTCCTTAATTGAAAATGTGTGAGAGATGACATAACCTCCATCAGTTCAGATCATCGTGTTCTTAAGGGGGAAAATGAGAAGGTGTTTACAGAAGGATGCTCTTATGTTCCATAATGTCAACCTCAAGGGGGTGTAGGGTTGTCTCCAACTGCTTATGAAATTATATTATATTAAAATTTCTACTCTAGATTTATCATTGATCAACTTTTCTCAACACTTTCAAGCTTACCTATACATCCAGCCCATCTTGCCACTTTAGGTCCAAAAGTATATTAACCTTTTTACCATTAGTCTAATTGCCTTAATTTATTCACAGTTGTTTCTTTCAAGTTTAAAGAGAGACTCGGCATACTAATAATCAAGCATTTAATGAGGATGTTTGCATTCATTCAATTCAGATCCTTCAACATCTCATAGACTTTAATCATATCTTTTACCCTTCATTTTTTCAGAGGAGTCATATGCAGTATCCAATCCTACTATCACATACACATTCCTTGCTTCTATTGATGTGGTAATGAAATAACAAATATTTATCAGGTGCCTGCTTTGACAATAACATTATGCCAGGAGTTTGATGGCATAGAAGAAATGTTTCCACCTCTTAGCCATCCCCAATCCCAACTTCAAAGGTATTAGTCATAAGCTCATCCAACCACTGAGCCAACCATAACTAGGACTGGCAGTAGATCTTCCGTAATCTTCTCCTCATCAGAAATTGAGATTTAGAATCAACCATGTCTCATAGTCAGGATACAGTGTGCCAGGGATGATTCCCAACCCTGCCCTAGTTTTAGTGATCTATCAACAGCATTTGACAGTGTCCACTTTCTAGTTCATAAAATATGTACTTTTCTCATGGTTTTCAACACTTCACATTCTCTGTTTTGTTTTTTTTCCCCTTTTACTTCATGAGCTATTCCTTCTCAGTTTTCTTTCCTTTACCATTTTCCTCTGCTTTACTACTGGCTATAAGAAAGCCCCAAGGATTAAGACTAGACCTTTTATCTTCACCAAACATCAATCCATAAATCAACTCAGAAAGAGATCTCTGGAAACAGGAAGCTTCCATTTATCTGACAAGAAGGACTACTGCCTAAAGGCTTCTGCAGCCATGTCTTGATGTGATCCCATTAATTCTGGAGCACACACATAGTGTACCTTATGGTTGGCACTGTTTATTGGGTATCCTTTTCAAGAAAGCATCCTCTAAAGCTGCACTTGTTCCCTTGCTCAGGTCAACCCTCACTCTGTTCTCTTCTGGTTCTCAGCCTGGCATTAGGGTTGCTGAGTACATTTAAGAAAAATCAACATTTTTTAACTGCACATTTAAACTGTACAATTTGATGAATGTTGACATACGCATGCAGCCATTACACAGTCACTACTATAAAGACAATGAGCATTTCATCTTCTTAAAAACTTTCCTTTTGATACTGCCCTTTGCCCACCTCCACCTACACACAGCCCCCTTTCCTGCTGGCTATCACCACACGGTTAGAAATAGGAATAGAGTTGAAGAAATGCTCCACTAGGAATAAGGAAAATTGAGTTTTAGGTATACTTTGCTATTAACTTATCTAATGGTGGCGAAGGGTGTATAGAATTATATGAAGAATTCTATTCATCCTCTCTGTCACTCAGTTTTTTTCATTATCCTATATAATAAAAAGCTAATATGCAAATTGACTGAACATTGAAACAACTGGTCACTATGACACGCACTGACCACCAGGGAGAAGATGCTCAATGCAGGAGCTTTCCCCTGGTGGTCAGTGTGCTCCCACAGGGGGAGCGCTGCTCAGCCAAAAGCCAAGCTCACAGCTGGCGAACACGGCAGGGGTGGCAGGAGGCTCTCCCGCCTCCCCGGTAGTGCTAAGGACCCTCCGTGGGGAGCGGGCCTAAGCCAGCAGGCGGAAATCCCCCGAGGGGTCCCGGAGTGCAAGAGGACACAGGCCGGGCTGAGGGAGCCATCCCTCCCAGTGCATGAATGTCATGCATTGAGCCTCTAGTTATATTATATACACACTAGAGGCCCAGTGCATGAATTAGTGCATGGGTGGGGTCCCTAGGCCTGGCCAGCAATTAGGGCTGATCAAGGCTGGGCCGATTGGGGCCTGCTGGCTAGGGAGAGGGACAGGACGCAGGAGGTTGGCTGCTAGCCCCAAGGAGGAAGCCGGCCCTTGGCCCCCTTGGGAAAGGGGCTGTATCCACCTCCACCCACCCCCAGTTTCCCATCCTAGCCTGGGACCCAAAGGCCCTGGTGGGGTTGGGAGAGGAGGCAATGGTCGTGGAGCTGGGTGTGGAAGGAACGGATACCGGATGCCAACGCCCCTGGCCAGCCATGGGAGGTTGGCTGTGGGAGTGCACTGACCCCCAGGGGGCAGCTCCTGAGTTTAGTGTCCTCCCCCTGGTGGTCAGTGCATGTCATAGCAACTGGTTGACCAGTCATTCTGGTCATTCCAGTCATTATGATTGCTTAGGCTTTTATATAATAGACTAGAGGCCCGGTGCACAAAAATTTGTGCACTCGGGGGGGTCCCTCAGCCCTGCCTTTGCCCTTTTGCAGTCTGGGTCCCCTCGGAGGATGTCCACCTGCTGGCTTAGGCCCACTCCCTGGGGGATCGGGCCCAAGCTGGTAGTCAGATATTCCTCTGACAGCCTGGCAGCCCTCAGAGGATGTCCACTTACCAGCAGGGAGCAGACCTAAGCTACAGTCGGACATCCTTAGTGCTGCTGAGGAGGCGGGAGAGGCTCTGGCCACCACCACTGTGCTGGCAGTCATCAGCCTTGCTTGTGGCTGAGCAGAGCTCCCCCTATGGGAGTGCACTGATCACCAGGGGACAGCTCCTGCATTGAGCATCTGCCCCCTGGTGGTCAGTGTGTGTCATAGTGAGCAGTCATTCCCAGTCGTTCTGCTGTTAGGGACAGTTTGCATATTACCCTTTTATTATATAGGATAGAGGCCTGGTGCTGGCTAGTTTGCCTGGAAGGGTGTCCCGGATCAGGGTGGTGGTCCTGCTGGGGTGCCTGGCCAGCCTAGGTGAGGGGCTGAAGGCTGTTTGCAGCTGGTCACACCCCCTTTAGAGTTGGGGTCCCCACTGGGGTGCCTGACTAGTCTGGGTGAGGGGCCGATGGCTGTTTGCAGGCGGGTCAATTCCCCCCCCCCCCAGTGGGGACCCTCACCCATGGAGGTTTGGCCAACCTGAGTGAGGGACTGATGGCTGTTTTCAGGCTGGCCACATCCCCTTTAGGGTGGGGGGGTCTCCACTGGAGTGCCTGGCCAGTCTGGGTGAGGGGCTGAGGGCCGTTTTCAGGCTGGCCAAGCCCCCCGGCAACGGAAGCTCCCAGCCTCTCCTTTTTTTCTTTTTATTCTGGGATATATTTACCTTCTATAATTGAAACTTTGTAGCCTTTAGTGGAGCTCAGAGCTGGCCAGGGTAGGCAGAAACTTGGCTTCCTCCATCACCAGGGGAAACCCAAGCCTCCTGCTCGCTCCAGCTCCGTGGCCACAGCTGGCTGAAAGCAGGTATCTGGGGTTTATTTATCTTCTATAATT
Organism: Myotis lucifugus; assembly: GCF_000147115.1. Lineage (NCBI taxonomy): Eukaryota > Metazoa > Chordata > Mammalia > Chiroptera > Vespertilionidae > Myotis > Myotis lucifugus. The sequence continues at coordinate 7,192,722 of NW_005871082.1, read as the reverse complement.
GAAACTTTGCTGCCTTAAGTGGAGCTCAGAGCCGGCATGGCAGGCGGGAAGTTTGGCTTCCTCCAAGCCTCTTGCTTGCTCCAGCTCCGTGGCTGTGGCCGCCATCTTGGTTGGGTTAATTTCCATATAGCCACTCTGATTGGGTGGTGGCCATGGCTTAAGGCGTAATGAAGGTATGGTCAATTTGCATGTTTTTCTTTTATTAGTGTAGATCAGTGATTCCCAAAGTGGGCGCTACCGCCCCCCGGTGGGCGCTGCAGCGATCCAGGGAAGGCGGTGATGGCCACAGGTGCATTTGGGGGCGATGAGTAACTGTTATTAAAATTTTAAAAAAATTAATTTCCAGGGGCTGAGTAATATTTTTTCTGGAAAGGGGGCGGTAGGCCAAATAAGTTTGGGAACCTCTGGTGTAGATGATTTGAATATATGTGACTATATACATATATGCATATATATTTTTAATTTTTATTTCCTTCTGAGCTCTTTATATCTAGCTATATTTATATCATTATAGTTCATAAATTCTCTTTGAATTCGGATGTACTATAATTATAAGTAAGGCATTTGCTATGACTGACATCAAACAACTGTCAAGGCCAGCACTCTTGTAGAGACCTTTTTAAACATGACACCTGCCCAAGAAGGAGGGATGTCCAGGCTCTGCTGAATCAGTTTTATCTGTCCTCCTCTGGTCCTCATTAACTTTCAAAACCAGAAACTAGCAGACCCAAGTAAATGGATGCTATAAAGTTTTGCCAGGCCAGTTGGAACCTTAGTTTCTGAATCCCACTGTCAAATTCTTTTTTATTTTTATGTTTTTTAAATTTAAAGATTTTATGTTTTAGTTTATACAGATAAAAATACTTACCAGTGACTGTCTTGCTGATATGTTAACCTTTAACAATTTGCTCAGTGCTAATGTCCTGCTGTTTCTCATGTGTATTTTAAATGCTTTGGGATTTCAGATTATACACAATGCAATGCAATTATAATGCAACAAGAATACACTGCCTTTATAGTTACCAAGGATGCAAGTTTATGCCATATTGTGAGATGATCTGGTATAGCCTTTGTCAGCCTTCACTAAAAATCCCAATTTTTCGTCATGTATAAACATCAGCAAACAGGACTTCAGAGGAAGTAACTACCATCTGTTACTATTAAGAGTGACATTGCCCAAGGTTAGGCCAGACATGCAAAAACGCTTTCATCTTCATTATTCTTTGCTTCTGTCTGTTTACTATGAACTTGTCTAGTTGAGTTGCTGGAATGTATGCAAAGATCAATTTGGATGAAATCCAAACTCTAGTGAAAAAGCTGTGAATCAACTGAAAAAAGTACTGATTTATCAAGTCTTGTTCTCTTTTGTCTGTGGTGTGATAACATCATGCATATACATAAAGATTTATCATTGTAATTCCGAAACCTGCAAAAGTCTTATCTCAGACAGTTAGAATCTCTTTATTTGTGTCCTGAAATAAGTAACCCTTAAAAAAAGGTAGTCAGCAATTCAAAGTCTGGGACAAATTCAAAGAAACTGAATTCTGAATGTAGATAAAATATCTACCTCGGTATGTAAAAAAGTGAGGGAGTAGAATGATGTATTAATCACAGAGTTGCATCAGTACATTAAGAAGAAAAGAAACCATAAAATAATGTCCCAGATACTATGCTAGCTTGAATTATCATTTTACAATCCTGAAGGACAGGGCTATCCAAAAAGCAGCTAAATCAAATCATTAGACTAAACAAATAGACTGTTACCATACAATATTGTTATTAATAGCATTCCATATAAGCATTCAGGACAAGCTTTAATGTTCATTAAATTTCACATTTTTCCAAATTTTAGAAAGTTTTGTTTTGATCTCTATAACTAACAATAGACAAATATTTAAAGAAGTTTTAAATTAATATCCTCAGTTGGGAATCTACAGGGGGCAAATTCTATATAAAATGCTGAAAGTAGAAATTCTTGTCACCAAATGCCTACTTTCCTTCCCCATTTTTAATTGTTATTTCCTTCTAAGCTCTTTACATATTGGAGCAGATAGCAGTTTTTTAATTTTTTCACTTGAGTTTTAAAACTGTCTTTTCTATATATCAAATACATCACTTTTTTATTTGAATACTATTATACTAAATCACATTGACATTTGCATTATTTGTCTTTTAAAACAAGAATTTGTTATCTACTTATGTTATCTTCTTTTGTTCTTGTTATTTTGCCTAGAGTGGGAGCTTTTATTTTTACATCATTCTATGCATATTAAGATTATTTCTAAATATTTCCTTATTTTAAAATTATTTATTGTTAGTGAATTTTCTTATTATATTTTCCAAATTGTTTTTATAAATATATTCCATTAATTCTATATGTAATTTTATACACTGCAACTTAGATAAATTATCTTATTATATAACTAGAGGCTGGATGCACAAAATTCGTGCAAGCGTAGGCCTTCCTTCCCCCAGCTGCCAACACCGGCTTCCCTCTGGCACCCAGGACCAGGGCTTCCCTCACAGCCCTGGCTTCATCCAGAAAAATTTCGGTCTAATTAGCATATTACATTTTTATTATTATAGATCTGCAAATACAGTTTTACCCCATCCTTTTCATTTTTTTTACATAATTTTCTTTTTCTTGTCTAATATATCTGCCATCAATTTTCAATATTAGTGGTCAGTGTAGACATCCACTTCTTTTCTTTTTTTTAATCCTCACCCAAGAATATGTTTTTATTGATTTGAGAGAAGGAGAAAAAGAGAGGGAGAGAGAGAAAGAGAAATATTGTTGAGAAATATAGATGAGCTGCCTCCTGTTTGCACCCCAACCTGGGATTGAACCTGAAACCTGGGGATGTGCCATGCCCAGGAATCGAACCCACAACCTTTCAGTGTACAGAATGACATTCCAACCAACTGAGCCACACTAGCCAGGACTAGACATCCATGTCTTGTTGCTGCCTTTAGTGGGACTTGGCCATGTTATTTTCTCATTAAGCATATCCTTGGTTTTTTTGTGTTGTTTTTTTTTTTTGAGAAAGATGTATTTTTGTCCTATTAACAAACATATGTTCCTATTTACACTGTTTTTCCATAAATAATGATTATTTTTTTATCCCTTGCCATTTCATTGGTTTATTAATATATTTCTTATATTAATACACACTAGCATTCCTACAATAGACACTAGTTAGTTGTGTGTTTTTATTTTTATGTTCTATAGAATTTTGTTTGTACTTTATGACTTTTATTAATAGTGGTAAGTGAAACTTTTAATTTTTATATATTAACTGTTGGAGTCAATGTTATACTTGCTTCATACATGAAGCTTGGAAGTTTTCCTTCCTGATTCTATTTTTGAAATAGTTTAAATAGCCTGGGAATCATCACTCTTTAAATATTAACTGAAATTTCCTTGTAAAATTGTTGGCTTTGGTGGTATTTTGTTGAGAGCAGAGCTTTTATAACACCAATGAGACAAATTTCTAGGACCAACATGGAGTCACTCCTGCCCTGGGTGCCATGTCAGCAAACCAGAATTTAAGTAACTTTCATGTTCCTATAAACATTGCACTGGACCATAAACTCAGTATATCCAGTCAGCCAATCCCCAAACACCAACTCTGGACCTTCTCACCCTGAATTAGGTTGACCATGTGGCCCTAATCAGATATTTTCTATATTTTTCTTCCCTGTTCTTTATCCTTTATCCTATAAAAGCTTCCTACCTTCTCTCCTAGTTTGCGGTTCTCCAAAAGGAAATGTGCTCTCATGAAGTGCTTCAGTTTGTTGTGTCATGTAAATTGTTTTCTTTATCATTTTACTAGAGGCCCCATGCATGAAATTCATGCAAGAGTAGGCTTTCCTCTACCCCCCCCCCCTCCCCCCTCTGCTGCCAGCACCTGCTTCCCTCTGGCACCCTGGGCCCAGGCTTCCCTCATAGCCTTGGCTTCGTCCACAAGTATGTATGGTCTAATTAGCATATTATGCTTTTATTATTATAAATTACCCACCCTCTATTCCACTACAGAAGCTATTTATTTTAGAATTTTTTTATCCCCATGTAGTCAACTTTGATAATACATATCTTTATAAAAACATCAATTTTTATCCAGTTTTTCAAGTATATTTGTCTTGTGCAATGTAGCCTTCTTATTGTTTTAATTAAATCTTGTTTTTTCTCCTCATTTTTTATTATTTTGCATTTAAAAATGTTTGCTTATTTAGGTTAGGTTTGATGTTTCTATTTTGTTATTTTCATTAAAAGAATAAGTATTTGTAACTATTTACAACTCTACTGATTTTTAAAAACTAATTTATATTTATTAATTTCTTCCTTCATATTCTCTTCAGGGACTTCTAACTTTTGTGTATAGAAATTTCATTAATTTGTTTTCTTTCTATTTTAATCAATATAATTAATCAATTATATTTATTTTTCATCTAATTAAAATCATATACATTTTCCTTACAGCACTAATTTTTCTTGGTCCCTTTTGTTTTGAATAATGGTATTTTTATTCCATTATTTTGGTTTTCCTGAAATTCTTCTATTTGTTTTTGAATTTTTTTTAGTCAAGAGTAGTCTAATACACAGTATATTAGTATATTAATATCTGTGGATCAGTTTATTTCTGGTTTTGTTATTAATTTACAGAATTTTATTTGGCATTACATTAGTTTGCTGCAAACTAATATGTGGTTAATGCTTTTGAATGTTCAGTGAACATCTGAAATAAAGTTATATTTTCTATTTTTAGAGTTTTCAGAATTAGTTATATTTAGAATTAGTCAAAATCAGTTTGAATTATTTTATTTTTACATTTTTTCCTTGCTTATGGAGTCTCTCATGGACTAGGAAAGACATAAAGTCTCCTGTTACTGGAGACTGAATTAAAAAGTTTACCTTTAATATTTGCTTTATGAATATAGATGTTATGCTATATAGTAGAGTTATTCAAAAGTCTGGGATAATACTCTGAATTGCAGACTTCCTTTTTATTTGCATTTGCATATATAATGTTGCTTCTCCTTTTACTTTCAAACTTTCTAAATCATTATTTTATCTGTGTCTCTTTACCATTCTAAATTTATAACCTAGATTTGGGGTTTAGTTTGTGTCCCATTTGACAAATCATTTATTTTATTGAGACTCTTAAATTAGTTTAAATTTATTGCATGGAAGATATATTTCATATTAGTTTTGTCAGATGATTTTAGGTTATAATTTCCATTTTATAGTTTTAACATAATAATCTAAGTCAAACGTCATTGCTGTGTGTGTATGTGTGTGTAGGCCCCCTAATACTAGAAAATAGGAATGTTTGCATTAGTTCAGTACTTTTACATTTTTATTTATTTTCTTATTTTTTATTTATTGATTTGAGGTGGGGGGAACAATGATTTCTTGTTCCACTTATTTACACATTCATAGGTTGCTTCTTGTATATGCCCTGACCAGGGATCGAACCCATAACCTTGATGTATCGGGAGAACACTCTAAACAGCTGAGCTACCCAACCAGGCCTTATATTAATTCTGTACATTTAAAATTATATTTTATACAATTATATTTTATACAATTATAAAATAATTTGCTATATAAAAATGAATTTCTCTATTTCTTTAGCTAACCTATTATTTGCCTAATATGAACATTGGTAAATTAACATTCTTCTTCCTCCTCTCTCAATTCTCTGCCTTCCACTCCTCCATTTACTCAATATTCATTGTGTAAGTATATTTTCTAATGTTTATGAATCTATCACTTAACTTCTCAGCTCTTGGAGAAGAGACAAACACTGAACTTACTCTGTCTCCTAACTTCTTTACCCCCTTTCCTCCTAAGTATTGTGTTACTTTTACATCGTCAGAGCATCTACATTTACATTCTGTTTTGCAACCTAATCCCACATTTGTTTTAGCGTTAGTGCTACACTTAAGCATTTTTAAAATGTCCAATATGAGCCCTGTATGTAGTTACCCCCGACATCCCTTCATTGGCTTTAGTTTATTTTCAAGTAGTGTTCTTGAAAAGAGATCGTGGGGGAAATATTCCTTGATTTTTAACAGGTGCAGAACTCTCCATAGACTTGAGAGTTTTAGGCAAGCTTGACTGACTTTCCACGCTATGCCTGACACGATTTTCTCCTGAATATCTGATCAATGTTGCTCTATTCTCATATGACTTTAAGTTTTGCCAGGAGAAATTTGATCCACCTCATATTTTTGTCTCTCTATAAATGATACACTTATAATACTTCACATATATGCATTCCATGCTTCTTTGGAGCCATAATATTCTTGTCTATCATTCCAATTTTAACATGCATCTACAGAAATGAGCACTCAACTAGTTCATGAATAGATTTAGAATTTATTAGAATGGCTAAAATGGTTGAGCTTACAGATAAATATTTTGAGGATTTCAATTCAATTACTTGAAATAAAACTTTTCAAACCAAAGACATCACAATTTCTTAACCAATGAATTAGGTACTAGTTAAAAATGTAGTATCAGATTGGTTTATAAACTGAAGTTTCCTAAAACACTTTTATTTGAAATGTGTTCATAAAAACTGGCATATCTATTACCAAAGTTACCAGATTTACAGATATTTATTGAAAATTGCAAAATTTCAAATGGTCTCACGGATACAGTATTTATCTTCTTTTCCCATTTAATAATGAGAGTTCCTTTGATATAGTTATAGGATTTTTGAAAGTATTACTCCATTATCTACTGAAAGTATGTTGAAAAAAATTCACTGATCATTCTCTATTATAGTTTTATATTAAACATAACATTGTATCTATGCTTTATTTAAATAGGGGGAACACTAAGAGTTTTTCTTCTCAGTATATACTATAATTCATAGCTAATTTTTTTTCAGGATTCTGTGAATCTAATAAGCTATAAGTTACAAGACTTTGATCATTTGTTTTCTTTCAGCAGTTATTCACTGAGCACATGCTATCTGCTAGGTACCATTTAAGCTTTAGAGATATAGGAAGGAACACAGCATATAAAGCCAAAGCCCCCTATAGTAAAAACTGCAGGATATGACAAAGTATGGAAAATGTCAGGTATGACACAGCTGTGCCCCAGGTGTTGTGAACATCAGATGCTGCTAGCTCACAACTGCATCCGTCCTTGGGAATTGCTGTTGACCATAAGAACTGCTTGACCCAAGGTTACCTTTCCTTCTCCTCAGTCCCTACTCCACCCCCACTAGGCGCAACCACTCTGCAAGGTCATCTCAGCTCCAGAGCTTCTTGTAGGATCAGCTAAATCTCAGTCACAAGTGCCTTCCAAGTCAGCTTTTCCCTGTGCTCAGTCCTGCCTTGCTAACTTCTTCAGTGGTAAATCTTAAACACACACACACACACACACACACACACACACACACACACACACAAAACCCCAAAACTACAAAATAAATCTACAAGTCATTCTTCATCTTAGAATTTTTCTAACAAATCTGTCCCTTAGCCTTCCCAATGATACTTACACTTCACTGAAGGAACAAGTTAATAAACAAAAAGGCGAATCACTGGTAGTGATAAACATTAATAATTCTGAAGCCTTTGCATGGACTAGAAATGTGTGTTCTGAATGTGTATATTTTAGACTTTGAAACGTGTAAATAAAAATCCTAAGGCTCTTATTATCAGGAAAGTCTTGATGCTTTGTTGCTCTGAGTGAAGCAGATATTATACATGCAAATAAAACTCAAAAACCCAAAGGAGAAAAAGGGGGCTCACAGGCTTCTGGTTTGGAAGCATCTAACTAATGAGAGCAATACACTTTGAATAATAGAATATCCTGTAAATATGGGAGGCCTCATAGCATTACTCCAGTAAAGACAAATAATATAATTCATGCTATCATGCAACTATAAAGAAACTAGCAGACTGGTGCATGAATTCATGAACATTGAAAGGAAATGAATTAGAAGAAATATTTTAATATCGTTATTTGCCCTTTCTCTATAATAGAAGTGTCAACCAAATTCACAATCGACAATGACAGGTCGAAACACATGCATGTGATTGGCACCAGTGAGAGCTTTATATGTATTGCGCATGCACGAGTCAACTTAGCCTTTTATATATAGAGAATAAACTTGCTTAATTAGACCTGCTTTCAGATGCAGCTATACTTTTTCTAGTCCAGTGAAGCACCCCAACTTCTCTTTCAGGTAATTGTCAGCAACACAGCAGTAAATATCAACACAAAGCAGATTATTATTGTAGATCACGCAGGAAGAACAAAGGGTAAAATATTTAACTGCAGCAGTGTTTGACTGTATTCTGCGCAGTGAGAAAATCTGAAGTCATTTTCAAGGTCTACCATTTCTTATTTCTTTTTAGTCGAGTCAAGTTTCTAAACTCTCTAAATCTCTGTTGTCTTGAAAGAAAATAGGATTCCACTGAGTCTCCTATCTATCTACTCCAGGACTTCTAGGAAGATCAAATGAGATGAGGCACGAGAAAAATGCTACACAGACATTTGGTTAAAGTGTGAAATATTTCCACCTGGCTCTAAAGCAAGTCATGTTCCTGGGCTAAAGAAACTGCAAGGAGGCTAGTTGTCACTAGGGAGAGTAAGCCAGGCTTTGCTACATGACCTTATCACCTGGACAGACACTTAGCATATTAGCCTTTTATATATATAGACTAGAAGCCTGTTGCAGGATTCCTGCAAGAATAGGGCTTCCTCGGGCCGATCACACCACCAAGCCCCTCTGCCCAGGGCTGCAGATGGGGGTCCCGCCGCCCAGGGCCACACACGGGGGTCCCGGCTGGGGGCGGGGCTTAGGCGGCACACGGGGGCCCGGATGGCGGCTCGCACTGGCCCTCCCTGCCTGAAGTATGCAAATTAGCTGCCATCTTTGTTGATGGTTAATTTGCATATCGCACTGATTAGCCAACGGGAGGCGTAGCAAAGGTACGGTCAATTACCATGTTTGTCTATTATTAGATAGGATAAGCCAGGCTTTGGGGCTGTTGGCATCAGTATTCTCTAGATCTCTTTAAACTTTGATAGTAACTACTGACAGCATGTGCATCTTGGGTAGTCTCTGCATCTCAGCTTATTCTACCTGCCAAATTCACACACACAGCTCCCACTTAGCAGAGCCCCCTTATATATCTAAAGAGAGAGCAAACCTGAAATTTACCTATGAGTAGATATGGCCTTGTATCTCTGTTCGATTCCAGTTTTGTTCTGAATCAACTATTTAAATAAGTTGAAGATTAGAGAACACAGAATAAACAATAATTATGAGGTCTTAAAAATCTGATTATTCCTACAAAAATACATTTGGACCTCTTTCCTTTAGGACATTTCAAAAGGTGCCTTTCTACCAATTCTACATCCCAGAAGCACCTCAAAGGCTGGCTAAACACTTAAATGGTTTTTCCTGACTCCCCAGTTATTACTGTTCTATGAGATTTTTGGGTAAGCTTAATATATATAAATTTTATTTTTTTCTATAAGACCTTTTACTTTTTAGAGAGGTGGCTTTTATTTAATTTTTAAATGTTTTAAACAATGTTTAAGTGTACAATTTAGGGGCATGCAGTGCATTCACATTATTGTACAGCCATCACCACTATTTCCAGAATATCTTTATCTTTCCAAACAGAAACTCCGTAAGTATTTTTCCTTGAGGGAAAAATGCACACCTCAGGGCTCCGCTAATTGAAATCTAATGTGTGTGGACATTGGATAGCTAGAATTTACTATTTTCTTTAATAGGAAGTAAATATTAGCAAGGGAATTAGTAGTTTAAGGACATTTTCAGTTGTAATGTTTAATATGCTTAAGAAAAAAATCACATGAGGAGTTATAATTGAAGATGTGATTATTCCAAGTCACTCATTTTCATTAAAGTGACTCCCAAAAAGTTTTGCTTTATGTCAATTTTCAATTACTACACATGTTATAATGTACCAAACAAAACTCTTAATATGTGCATTACAGAACCCATATATGTGCTAGATATTACTTCCTATGTCTTCATGAACAGTGTTGTAGTTATGTGTAAACAAAACTATAGTGTAAAAAAATTATACTATATTAACTATGCTAATAATTCATGTGCTAATCAATTTCCATACTTCTCAGATAATATTGTAATCTTCCTGGTTACAGACTTATTAAATGAATGTATATGAAGCCTGTCATTTAATTAGCCCAATAATTGACATTTCTCCAGCTAATAGAAGTCCTCATGGACCTTCCCTTAAGAAAATATAATAGTTACTAATATAAAAATGTTTCTAATATTTTAAACTAAGACATAAAATCAGTGTTATTATTACACTTCATAAAATCTCCCTTAATTGATACTAAGTACCACTGCAGTAACTTCACAAATCTCTATTACATTAATATCTCTAAATAAAGAGACATAAACCCTGGTTGAACTTCTCCAAGTCTCCACACTATTAGAGCCTTGGTAAAAACAAGAAAGGTTCACTGGGGGACACCTGTCAGTAGAAGCTTGAGTAACATTTCCTTGGGGAATACAATCCTGCCTCTTTCAAGGTGGACCTCCTGTGGAGATTCATGAAGTGTGCAGTTAACAAAAGTGTCTTAACAAGAGGAGCCCTCTTCTTCTTCTTCTTTTTTAAATATATTTCGTAGATTTTTTACAGAGAGGAAGGGAGAGGGATAGAGAGCCAGAAACATCGATGAGAGAGAAACATCGATCAGCTGCCCCCTGCACACCCCCTACTGGGGATGTGCCCGCAACCAAGGTACATGCCCTTGACCGGAATCGAACCTGGGACCTTTCAGTCCGCAGGCCGACGCTCTATCCACTGATCCCAACCGGTTACAGCAAGAGGAGCCCTCTTCTATTCAGTAGAAAATTCAATGAACTTCTACCAGGGGATAGTTTTCAAAGAGAGACACAGATAAGTGCATTTTTTAAATATTCAAAAAAAATACACTATAAATTATGTTTTCATGTTGCAAGTTTCCTTGGCACATCTGAAACCCAGCTATTCTTGTAAACCCAGAACGATAGTATTTGATGCCTCCTTAAAAAAATAAGGGAAATAAGTTTCCCTACCCCTCAGGGTCATCAGTGTGAATGTCAAAATTGTCCCAGGCTGTGGTGGAGAGGTTCACAGGGGATCATATTTGCCCTTAACCAGATAGCTTCATTTTATTTCTTATATTTTTTCTAGACATATTTTTCTCTCTTTTTATCACTGTCAGACTCACTGTCACTTTTCACTGCCTCTGGTGAACCTGCCCCTACCTACCTTCTATTTCCAATTTTTTTTTTGCTCTAAATATGCTTTATCTTGTAGTGATCTTCATTCATCTACCCATCTATCAATTATATAAGTATATATACAAACATTTACATATATATGTATCTGCTTTGTGTAATACCAAATATTGATGTTTTATTTTTGGTTAAAGAAAGTGTTGTGATATATTTATAAAAAATATATAATGTTGTAGATTTATAATTCATAAGTCAAATTATTCATGAAGCAAATTCAATGAGACAGAAAAAGCATTCCTAACATAAAAATGTGTAAATATTTTAAGACTACAATAAAAACACACATTTCCTCTACTATACATGTTAAACAAGCATAATCATTTTAATGGATGGTTTTAGCCACTACAGGGTCTCCTACTTTGTTCTACTTCAATTCCTGCCTGTTCTGCCTTCTCTTAACAATGGTCTCCTGCAATGCTCATCTTCCGTGATTGGATCTTTCAGAAGCACCACTGTTGGGAAGTTCTTCTGTCCAGCACTTTTAATTCCCCTTCCTACCAAGCTAGGACACAAAACCTCCAATTCATCTTTTTCCTGTGGAATGATCACCTGCTTTAGAGGGTCCCCCAACAAGATCCAAGCACAGCTCTTCTTTGTCCTTGGCAGGGAGCAAGATGAGATAGGGGGGTGTAAGTTATTTGTGGCTAGAACTGAATGACAGTGTAGTAAGAGTTGTGTTCTCAGGGACAGTGAAGAAGGACAGAAGTGACAAAAGAACCAAACTCAAATCAAATAGAGTGACTGAGGCCACTAATCAATGTCTGAAATACAATTATTGCATAAACAAATACTGGCATTCTAGACTATCACCCAATTCTATTGAAATTTTATGGAAAGGACATCATCAACAGTATTAAAGAATCAAAGGACAGGTATTAGATTCAGAGTCTCATAATCTAATGTGTTAGAGTCATTTCCTGTGAGCAAATGAACTTTATTTCTGACATCTCTTTTGCTTAAGACCTTTTGTTATTTATTCTCTGGTTCTCAGCTCTACTTCAATTATTGAACGTGTCATATAATTGATGAATGAATAAGTGAAATATGACTATTATATAACATTTGCTGAAAATACTCATACAAAAGTGAGGCTGTGTATGTTTGCTATTTTTTCCGAGTAGGTTTGAGTTCAAGTATAATCAGGGCCATCACTTATGAAGCAAAGTTTCTGGATTAAATTTATAAATAGTTATGAGTTATTACCTTCTGATCTATCTTCACACCCAGGAGGTAAGATGGATTTAGCTCCAATTGAATTTCAGGGCATTATCTTGTTGGCAATGTAATTTCCTTATCTATTGTTTATTTCTACCTCTTTCTCCACTTAAACTTCCTCAGTCTCCCTGAACTAGTTATACAACCAGTGCTAAAATGATTGAATATCTTATTTAAAATTTTGGCAAAGCCATTTAACCTCCCTAAGGCTGAATCTCTATTGCCAAAGCACTGGGATTTTTCAGAACATTAGTTCAATTCCAATCCTCTTGTTATCCACAAATTATCTCAGAAGCACAACGAGACAATTTTCCATTTTTTAACTCATCCCTTAGGGTTAAAAGTATCTGATACCACGGCTCTTCAAGCTTATAAAGAACAATTCTGAAGACTCTTCATGGCATAACCTCTGTGCTCCAGGAAGAATATTTGTTATTTTATGTTTCAAATATGGCATATATAGAGAAAGGTGCACAGATGATAACAATACAGGTTGACAATTATTGAAAAGTAAACACGTGTGTAACTGCTACCTAAAGAAATAGAGAATTACCGGCTTGTCAGAAGACTGCCTGGGGCCTGTTCCAGACATCATTCCCCCAGAAGGTAAACATTATTCTGATGTCTAGAACCATCAGTGAGTTTTGCCAATTTTCATTTTTATAAGGCAGAAATATCAAAGGACATACGGCCCCATACCTAGTTTTATTTTTACTCAAATTTGTGTAAATTTTGAATATTGTTAATATGTGTATACTCTTTATATCATTAATACTATCAATTTTATTATAACATTTTTTCAAAGAAATAAACTTAGCTTTGATTTCTAGCTATTGTCCATTTACTATATCTCTTTTTTTTTCTCCCTATGTTAACTGGGGTTAATTTGCTAATAGTATCCTAACTTTTTTTCTAAACAAACTTTACCTATATCCTACAAGTTTTAATCTTTCTGTTTTCTTTTCTCTCTCTCTTGGACCAGGGCTTATTTAGAAATTTACTGTTGAATTCCTGAATATTTGCATGTGTTTTAATTATCTGCATGTTAATGGTTTTCTATTTGGAAGGTTAGTTAAGGGTTACCTGCATTCTTTTCTCTAGCCACAGAAACACCCAAGGCTGATGCATTTCAGAATCCTCTTACAGTAATAAGTCAAGAAATTTATAGGAGCAAATGAATCCATAATAAATGTTATGCTTTGACTGAACGCTTGTACTTTATTGTTAAGAATATTTATTGAGTAACCTGTAATTAATGAGATAGAGCTACTCTAGATAATGGCAGTGAGGCACATTCAGAGGGCAGTGTGTAACCAGCATGTTATACAAGCTTAGAGTCCACCCTCTCACCCCAACCCACACCCTAATGAGCTTCTCTGGGCTGAAGTAGTTCCACACATCCAGTCCCATCTCTCATTACCACCAACATCCTGAGAACATACTGGAGACGTTGGGTACTGCACCTGAGATTCCTGATGTGCTCTTGCTGTTTGTGATGTATTGCAATTCTTGTGTCTTTTCTCAAAGCTAAATAAACTTGGTGGTGGATAACAATGATTTATCTTATAATTTTGATTTATAGTCAAACGCAAGACCAATGACTCTTGTCAAGCTGAATGAGCAATTTGTGGTTTTATTGTAAATATTCTTTTCTTTAATGATTGAATAATCCATAGCTATGATTCTGTAAGAGCCAGATGCATGGCTTAATGACTGGATAATCCATGGTTATAATTCTAATTATTATAGCCAGATGTAGAAGTTTCAAAGAAGTTGTCCCTAATTATTCAGTTCATGTAAACATTTTAATACTTTTCACTTTCTTACTTCACTGAATTTACATAAGAAAATAAAAGGAAGAAAAAAGGAAATAGATCTAATGTTTGAAGGATATCTATATAGCAAATAGTTAAAACACATAAAAGTACTTAAAGCTGAGAGCTAATCCACATAGCACCAAAAATAAATGAGATTGTAGAGATTATAGGTGTCACTTCTATAAAGCTATTATTATGCTGAGTATGCTGGGTAATATTTTCAGAAAAGTTGATTGATATTCCAAATAAAAATGTATTATTGAATTATGGAGGAGAAAATAGAATGGTAGAGATCACTTCATTTCTCATATTACCAAGAGTAAACTCCCAATCAGGGCAGAGAGCATCCAGGTAGGTAATCTGAGAGCTCCTGTTAGAATGCCCACAACTCTTGTCCTGTTCTATTTTACAATTACCCCAAGAAAAGCAATGTAAAGTAAAGAAAGAAAATCCTAGTCTTAGGGTCCTGATCATTATTTCTTACCTGGCAAAGTGGTTTATTTAGCCTTTAGGCAAGTGCTCCACATATTTAGTATGCATTGTAGGGCTCCAAATAAAGCCTTGAGGAATGATCACACATTAAAAAAAAACAATGAGACTATAAAATAAATAGACCCAAACTGTGGCTGCATACCAGTGTTACAAGGAAGTAGGTTTGTCTGAACATCCAAACAGAAATCAGCCCACTGTACAAAGCAGAATGGAGACAACCAGTCCATCGTTAGACAACTGTCCCAGCCTCATTTCCTGGCCAGCTCCCACAGATCATCTGTCAGTGGTCACTGTCACATGTAGATGTGTGTTCATATGATTGCTGACAGTGCTGGGACTTGGCATGCTGCCCCTTGCAGATCTCAGAAGAGTTAGCCTCACTGGAACCTCTGGGTGGGTTTCAATTGTAGGTATCATTTTCTTTGCTAGCTCTGACATTTCCAAATATCTCTCACCAACTTGTGGCTGAATACTAGCCATCATGACTTACCCTAGAGAGGCCTAGCTAAGCAATGAACCATGTAGTGTCTATATTCAGATTGTACAAAATCCTTGGGGGTTGCTCAAGATATACATGCGAACCAATGTCATTATAAAAACCAGCTCAGTTTATTATTAAGACTTAATATTCTAAATAATAAACGCAGTTCCCTAATGAGTATTGGTTTACAAAGCGATAAAGAATGTGTTCCTTTAGAAACCGAGGCCTTACCACTGCAATTGTGTGTCTGAAATAACTACTTTCCACTTCAGAACAAATTATTATAGAAATTTAAGGAAACTTTTTTTATTGTTTGCAATCATGAATGCAACAAACACATATTTAATTAGCATGTGCTATCTGAGAGGCCTTAAACCAAGTTCTGGGACACAACTTTCAATAAGACAGATGTGATTTCATCTACAGTAATTTTAGAGTTTAGTGAAGTAGTGTAGATATCACTATATTGGCCATCATGAGACCTGGGTCCTGCTTTTGACTATTGAACTAGTGAGCAGCATAGCACAGATAGTCACCCTTAATTCATTAAGAGGTAGCCAATACTGTGCATTGGGGTATGCAGTAGTCTCGTTCCTCACCAGAAAAAAACACACACACAAACTGATGAGAATTGGGTCTTATTTTAAATCTCAGTTCTCCTTCTTACTAGCTGTATAACCTTGGGCATATGCTTTTGCCCTAATTTCATCATCAGAAAAATGAAAATAATAATAACAATAGGATCTATTTGGTAGGATTATAGTGAGGATTAGATGGAGTTTATATATAAAGTACCATAGAGTAAATGTTTGCTAAATGTTAGTTATTATTGTTCTGTAACTAAAGCAGTTGTTATATGTCCAACAATTTAATTCAGAACACATTTATTTGAGACTTGACAATGTTCTGGCACATATAAAATAAGACACAGTTCTCTCCTTGGAAAGAATATTTAATTTTATGCATTATATTCTGATTGAAAGAAAGAGAAATATGTGCATTGTTATGTATGTGAAAAGTTATGTGAGAAATCAAGTTTACCAGATAAACAGTAATAAATATATTATGAAAGATGTAAATTTAAGCTAGTTTTCCTTGATGGATAAATCACTATAATTCTAACAGATAAAATAATCCATGAGAAAAGAATTATAAGATATAATTTACTCCCCAAATATGACTTTCACTCCTACACACATACCTGCACACCTTACATACACACAGAGTGACACTGTAAACATTAGATAACATACAGAATTTACATAATAACACCATCCCACTTTTCCCATGCCAGGCAGTGTAGATTAAAGGGACACATAGAGCTACCATCAGACTTTTTGATTTTTGGCTCCTGTTATATAGCCTCCTATACCTCGGTCCTAATTAATCCATTTACTTACTTGCTCACTGCGAATAAATGATTGGTACCAAATACTATTACAGATGTCTGTGCATTTACAGGAATGGATGGTGTGAAGGTAATTTTCCAGAAGCTTAGCTCAGCAGATCCAAATAGCCTCTTATCACGCCTCTCCTGTACCTTTGGAAACATATGAATCCCATCTGAGCTTCTGTTCCCAAGCAGCAAAATTGAAATAAAATGGAATAGTGTCTTTATTGCTGCCTCGTTTGGAGGATTTTAGACGTCTTCAAAATATTCAGTAAATATTCACTGAGTGCCTACAGGCACGATTTGGGTTACAAGGACGGGAGTAGTGATCAGGACCTGGAAATGCCTTTCTTGAGCTGGCATTCCAGTAGTAATCTCTCAAAAGTGCAATCACACACTGAGCAACCTGGAATATTAGCTGCTATCTCCTTCTGCATTCTTGCCACCATTATTTCAAGACAATTCCTATTGTTCTGTGTAATGAGAGTTCACCTTAATAAAAATGTTGCGGATGGAAATAAAAGGTGTGGTTTGTGTGCAAAACACAGAGGGAAAGGACAGAAAAAGGATATAGATGAGAAGAAAACTATGGGAAAAAAGGATAAAAGCAAAACAAAGTTAATTCAACGAATTGAATTGTCGCTGTCAATACATTTTGTCCTTCTGGTAAATATAAGAATTCAGAAACTATTATTTACAAACTACTTCCTTCTGTGACAGTTTTTTCCCCCCTTGAAGTGCTGAAAACTAGTTCTAAAATGATTGTTGGGCTGGTCAACAAGACCCTCTGTGACTCTACATTCTCTATGTAATTGGCAGTCGGCATACAGGGGGCCTCATGCTAATTATTCCCATGCATAATGTGTTTATTTTTAATTTTTGGTATGGTAACCCTTTGTCAGTTTTTACATTTGTGGATATCTGTGTTTCTCCTCCAGTGCATGGAACCGTGGCTGTTTAGCACACCTGTCTTGCAATTAAGTCTGAATAAAGAAACAAAGTGTAGCCAACCTGTTTAACCCTACCAGGATGTCTATACATACAGGTTCTGGGCTTAAAGAAAATGATATACACTTAAAAACAACTCAATGATGACACTTACAGAATTATAAAGCTCCAAAGCCATTCAAGTAGAAGTGTGATGTGCATTCCCAGGGGAAGGGACCCAGTGGGAAGCATTTTATCAGTCTAGCATTCCCTGCAATAGTACAAAGGAATGTGTAAGTCACTTCCCTAAATGATCCTGATTCCTAGAGGGAAAAAAAAACACCTCTTTTATCAAATTTTTATAGTAATAATCCTTTCACACCTCATAAGATTTTTTTGCAAGACTCAAGTGTAAAAAAAAATAAAACTTGCTATATAAATGCAAACTATTATCAAGTTTTTCTTCCTTTCTGTTTTTTCCCCCCCAAACAACCCTCAATTTGTACTGGTTCTCAAAATTAACTAGTTTTAATTATAGCATAAGTTCTGTTCATATAATTTACTGATCTGTGGTAATCACATTACATAAATTATAAAATATAATAACAGCAGTACTAATAGGAACAATGGTTTAGAAAATGTTAGAATTTCCAATCCTAACATAGTGCTCCTGAGGTGCAATGAATTTGAGATGTAAATTCTGTATGCTATTCAATGTTTACAGTATAATTGTGTGTGTATGTAATGTACAGGTGTGTGTGTGTATGTGAGAAAGGAGAGAGAGAGAGAGAGAGAGAGAGAGAGAGAGAGAGAGAGAGAGAGAGAGATGTGTATTTGGCAAGTGAATTGAAATCTATCAAAAACTAGCTGAAATTTATATTCTTTTAAATATACTTATACTTAGTACTACTTTCTATCAGGTAATAGAAGGTAAATAACTTGCCTGATGCCAATATAGCAATGACTGTCTGGGCTCAGTATTCAGATTCAGGACATCCATTTGGAAGCCCTGTGCTCCTAATGTCTGTTCTATGATGTCCATATATATCCTACTTTCATCACTTTGGACATAACAATAGATAAAATATTTGATTGCTATGTTTCTATTCAGAAGAACAACCTATAGAATTTGACTGAATATTGTACTATTATTTGGGATTTGCTTATGGCTTCTCACTCAAAATAGGTGATGAATTCTACTATATTTGAAAAAAAAACTCAGATTCATTGGGGAATTAGTGATTTTTCTAGCCACGCTCACCACTAAACCAAGCATAGCTATGAATAAATGCAAGTATAAAAAATGATGAGAAGAGAACTCTCCTGGCATATTTTTTTTGCTTTAATTAGTCTGCCAGCAAATATGAATGCCCTTCCTCCAAGCCTGAGTAGCAGTTAACCCAGAAAAGCAGAGTCCTAACGCGAGATTTTGACCTTGCCCACATTGCTCAGATTGTAATAGGTGATGACAGTGCGCTGAGTCTTTTGATGACATAGATTGTTTACTTACAACCCTTCCACCAACAGCTCAACAGCGTTATACAGACTTGTATAATGTGGTTTGCAGCCCTGTTGTCAAAAAAAATAAAATACACTGTCCACAGTGTCCTGGAAAACTGTTAACACGTTGTTAGCAGTTTCCAAGCAAGGACATTGTTAAACATATTTTATATTA
Organism: Myotis lucifugus; assembly: GCF_000147115.1. Classification (NCBI taxonomy): domain Eukaryota; kingdom Metazoa; phylum Chordata; class Mammalia; order Chiroptera; family Vespertilionidae; genus Myotis; species Myotis lucifugus. The sequence continues at coordinate 7,173,410 of NW_005871082.1, read as the reverse complement.
CTACAGTCTATCTCAGTGGTAATTTTCCCCTAGTAAAGAAATATGGGGTTCCTGAAAGGTTTAAGTAAATAACACAGAGAGCCCTTGAAACATTCACAAGTCATGCATTGAACTTTTTCTCCTTACATCTTAATAAGCAAACAATACATTCTATACCTAATTACAGACTATTTTTTATGGTGACTTCCAGTGGGTTATTATTTTTAGAGGTGTTATATTAAGAAACCCATCATGTAGAGAGATACAGCTACTTTATATACATTTGGCTGAAAGTTTTTAAGCAAAGTTAAAAGGTGGAATGTGATTACTCCTCTCTACAGTGAGCTGTTAATCAGAAGAGGTTAATGAGATTCAATTAAGGATTAGATGCTTATGAGAAATTTAGTAGTGTGTCCTAGGAAAAATAAGAGTTTCTCTGTAATAGTTGTGTAGAGATAAATAGTTACCAGGCCTCTGGCACCATGGAATAAACTAATCAGCTACAAGAATTAAGAAGAAATTTCTTTGGCAATGCTATATTTCTCAAGTAGGTGTACCCCCGTGAGTTTATGGCTTTTTTTCTAAAACATCCATCATTAGATACAGTAGGAAGCAGGATGCTCACCTGGATGGACCATTGGCCGGTTCTGGTGTGTAGATTCCTGTTTGGAATTCACAGAACTCTTCAGATTCAAAAATCTAATGGGATTGCTTCTGACAAGGTAGATGGACAAGGAATGTGTGCTACAGACTAGAGGAGAGAAAACCTACATGGCCTGGAGAGTATGTTCTCACATTATTAGCGATTTTATCCATATATACATAATTTTCCCCAATGTTGCTGTTTGTTTTGTATTTATATTGATTTAGATTTTTGGGTCAAACATTTATAGTTGAGTATTTAGCCCAACTTATGAATCTTCAGACTATTAAACTAGCCACAACAATGCCTTATTGTCTACTAACATTGGAGAATGTTTAGAATTTGGTAGAGAAACAAGACAATGAGGGGAAACTGAAGTGTTGATATCAAGATGTTCATATTAAACTTGTATTTTCTATCAAGTAGCCATGCATTTTCTGGTCATTAAGACTAAAAATGACAAGTAGGAACTTGCATGCTGTTTCATTGCAGATACATAAACTACTACCTAACTGATGTAGCATCAAGAATATTGTTAAAAGAAAAAAGGGACAATAATAATGGCAGGGTACATGAAAAAAATGGGTATTTAAGGATACAAGTAGTAAATTGTTCCAATGAATTGTTTTTCTATGAAATAAAAGATAAAATCTAAATCTGAACAGTTACTAACCCCAACCTCCTCACTTGGAATATGAATTACTGTGCAACCTGCATTTACTCTGACTTACTCTTTTGTTTTCTAGAATTTTTATGTATTATTGAGAAACACTATTCTGTAAGCAATTACCTACATGAATACTATGTGATTTCTTGTTGAAATATCTCTACTGTAATAAAATAATCCTATATAATAAAAGGGTAATATGCAAATTGACAGTAATGGTGGAACAACCAGGAATGACTGGTCACTATGACACGCACTGACCACCAGGGGGCAGATGTTCAATGCAGGAGCTGCCCCCTGGTGGTCAGTGAGCTCCCACAGGGGGAGCTCCTCTCAGCCACAAGCCAGGCTGACAGCTGTGAGTGCAGCGGTGGTGGCAGGAGCCTCTCCCACCTCCTTGGCAGCACTAATGATGTCTGACTGATGGCTTAGGCCCACTCCCCGCAGATGCCAGAGGGATGTCTGACTGCCAGCTTAGGCCCAATCCCCAGGGAGTGAGCCTAAGCCAGTAGGTGGATATCCCCTGAGGGGTCCCAGACTGTAAGAGAGCACAGGCCAGGCTGAGGGACCACCCCCCCACAAGTGCATGAAGTTTTGTGCACCAGGCCTCTAGTTATCTATATTAAGACAAAGATTATTTTCCTGTAGCTCCTTACATATATGTTTCTCTCCTTTAGGCCCATGGCACAGCTCTAATACCTTTATATGACAAACATTCATTTATTTTGAGTGTTCATTATATGCTAAGCATTGTTCCAGTTGGGGTTTAAGAAAAAACAAACAAACACCAGAATGAGTAGGAGGAGCCCTTTCCTCTGCTGTGGCTTTGTAGTGTCCCTCTGGTGCCTTCTATTGGCAATGCCTAACTTCCTGCCTTTAAGCAAGGGAGAAATGTTTAAAGGGCCCAGCTATCAATATAGAAGTCTGGATAAACAAGGGTACATTTGAAGTGAAAAAGCAATAAATTGACAACCGGCACAGATGGAAAGAAGAGTAAGAAAAATCAATTCAGAAACCATTGTAATAACACAGGAGAGAATCAGTTCAGACCAAGGCAGGACAGAGAAAGTATATCAAAAGGAAGAGTGAATGTAAAAGATATCTCAGTGGTGAAATATATAAGATAAGTGTTAGGTTTACTCTCTGAGACCAATGCATATTGAAAAAAAATATATGAGCTTTGGAACTGGTGAAGATTGAATTTGCAATTGAATTTTGACTCCACTACTTGCTGTCCATATAAATGTGAAAAAGCTATGAATTTTCTACCAACCTCAGATTCTTCCCTGTAAAAAGTGGTAAATAAAGTTGTATCTCCCACTGTTGGGGTGGCTAGACAGAACATAATACGTAATAGCTACTATGTAAATGACACATATCATTGTTATAATATTCTAGTTGAGAATTTTTGCTTCCCCATTTCAACTTCATTTGTGGTAAAGAACACCCATATCTTGTTTATTCCTATCTTTCTTTGTTACCCTGGTAAAAATCCATATTTTCTATCCCATTCTGCTGTACATATAGACCATAGCCATTAATCACAAAGGATCAAAATTATGAAACAGAATCAATAAAAATAAAATATTAATTACTATAGATGTATTGATTGGTACCATCTTATTCTATTATAATCCACAAAATAGAAAGAATGTGCATATGGTAAGTTCCCACTTAATATGGAAACTAATTATCAAAATTATGTTTTACTACTTGTCACAGATATACATTATAACCAAAATGCTCATTGTACCATTACTCCAAATTCAGTACCTCAGAGAAGAACATTAATGCTGTAGTGTACAGAGACCACTTTCTGTAGAGAAATTATTAATATTTATATTTCAGGATTCCTCTTGGATTTACATTCTTTCCTTGGTCAATGGTATTCAGTGAGCACTGTTTTCTGAATGACTATATCTATATGGTTGAAGCTGAGTGAGAAGATGAGAAATACCCTTACTATGGGTTACCTGTCCAGGGAATTCCTTGAGGGTTCTGTCAAATACTTTAGTGCTTCAAAATGTCTCAGTGCAAATCCCATGATAGTATTAGTGATCCCTTTCTGGCTTTATCAAGATTCACATTTACTCAACAAGGAATTCTCTGGACTCAGACATAAATTTATTTTAAAGTGGATTAGTTATCTATACTAATAAAAGGGTAATATGCTAATTAGACCAGATAGATCAGACATCTTCCAGATGTCCTTCTGGACAAAATCACAATGATGGGGGCCAAGGCAGAGGCAGTTATGGGCCATCAGGCAGGCAGGCAGAGGTGGTTAGGGGCAATCAGGCAGGTAGACAGGTGAGCACTTAGGGGCATCAGGCAGGCAGGCAGAGGTGGTTTGGGGCAATCAGGCAGGTAGACAGGTGAGCGCTTAGGAGCCAGCAGTCCTGGATTGTGAGAGGGATGTCCGACTGCCGGTTTAGGTCGGACATCCCGAGGGGTCCCGGATTGGAGAGGGTGCAGACCGGGCTGAGGGACCGCCCCTCCCATGCAGGAATTTCATGCACTGGGCCTCTAGTTATAATATAAAATCCATCATTTTTAAGCTTTGGTTTTCCTTCTTCATAATCTAGGAAATTCAGACTTTACCTTAATATATTCCTTGATTCAGTAGAAGTAATTTCTTCCTTCTTTTGTCTTAGAAGTAGTGTACACCTGGTGTCATATTATATTTTGCCTTTCACTGCAATTAAGAGGCATCTATCTCTCCATACCAGATTATAAACTGTTAAGACTTTTTCCCCTTCATTTCTCATACAGTTCAGTATTGTATCTTGTAAGTACAGGGGCAGAGCAAATGTGTGCTGAATTGAAATTGATCTGAGACAAATCACTTTCCATAGCAATAAACATGGATCTTCAATAGAGAAGTGACCTAGAAGAGCACTCATTTAAACCATTTTATAAGGCCTTAACCCTGACCATACCAACCTCCTACCCCAGTGGTGGTTAAGTTTGTTTATCAACTTTACTGGCCCATGGGGTACCCATATGTTTGCAACAGAAAGCAAGTAAACACCTTCCCCTTAACCCTACCCTCATGGAATTGACAATGCCAAGCATTAATTTATTGATGAACAAGGGTTAGAGAATAACGGTAGGATTTTGGTCCCATTGTGCAAATAGGAACAACATTTGTGTAAGTAAATAATTACACACATCACTGATGAACAGGAAAACCCATACAATTACAGACAGTCCTTGGGTTATGTTGGAGTCGATGTACGTCGTTTTGTGGTTACGTCGCCATCTCCCATTTATTAAAAAAAAATTCCATCATTTTGACTATGTACATATGCGCTTTATGTTTTTTATTATTTATTTACCACAAGTAAAGGTCAGGAATTGTTACCTTTATTTTAATTTTTTTTTTTACTGTTTCACTTCATTACTGCTGTGTATGTGCTCCATGTGAGTGACGTAGGTGCTTATGTAGGTGGGTTCTGACTTATGGCGAAAATCACGTTATGTAGCGCCGTAGGAATGGATCTCCAATGTAACCCAAGGTCTGTATACTGAAAATTACTTAATACAGTATTTTTAGTTATCAGAAATAGTTACTAAAATTTGATCTTGTTTTACTTAACTTCATTATTTTCTGAAAAATTTGTGCTTCTTTTATGATAAACTACATTACAAAAATACAATTAAACTTCCCAAACACCTCAGGGAGTGTATCCTTTATGTATCCTTCATCATCAAATTAGAAAAGGAAGTTGATTACTTTAAACTGAGAGGAGCCCTGTGGGTAATTGTGGGACAGAGAAGACATTAGCTCTGTTTGAAAGGTGACCGGTATTTTGAAGGAAGTGGAATTTTGTCTTAAGACCTATAAACTAATCATAGAGCCAAAAACTATTCATTGACACAGTATTTAAGGAAAGCACAAGTCATGCCGGTCTGATATGTTGAAATAGAACCCACAGAGACATAGATTCAGATCTACCAGTATTTGCTGTGTATGACTCTAATGCACTGTGCAACATGGAAGTCTCATATAAGCATGTAACGAAGGAAAAACAGACTTTCTGTGAAGCACTAAAAGACCCTTAATCAGCTTCTGCCAAAACCACGTGGTTTGTATAAGGATCAATTGAAAGAATAGAGGGCAAAGTGTCATGTAAAAAAATAAAAGATTAGAATTATTATAATCTTGAATCATTCCTTTGATTGTTGTTCTAGTTTTCTGTACATAGCACCATAATGAAGTAGAACTCCATTACTGCCAAGTTTCTTGATCAATAAAGAATAACAAACTAAGGTAATTCACATCTCGTCATAAAATGGACTTCTTCCAGGTCCTCAGCAGTGTTTATTTCACTCTCAGTGCAGATCTGTTGGTTTTTTTTTGCAATGTCAGGATAACCAGTTAATTTCCCAAACTCATTTTTTGTTTTAAACTTTCTAACACCATGAGTCAGTTTTCCCTCTGACCTATGTCCAACAATGAGAACATACTCAAATCTCCTCTCCTCTTAATGCAGATTCAACTTCATTAATAAAATAATCACACATATTAAACTACATTATAACTTGCTTTCTAGAATTCAATTCTCTTTAATTTCCTTTTTTTTCCTTTTGCTAAACAAATACCAGTCCCCTGTGGCTGCCTTGATATACTCCATAAGCTCAGTGAGTGGTATGTGCTGATGATGTGTATGTTTGTTGATACTATGTACTGGCAAAACACAGAGAATGAGAGTGAGAAAAAAATACTTTCAAATTTAATATGAAAAGGGATTTCTTTCAAAGTTAATTATCCTGCTCCTCTTTTCTTTGGAGTCATTTCCAGACATTGCTGGGTGGGATGATTAGAATTGATTTATTTAAATAGGACTGTATCTTCAGAGGTTGCATTTAGGGCAAGATGAATATTGGATATCATCTTGGCAATGGAAGCTGTCCCTTGGGGTATTAGAGTTTTCTTTCAGAGTGGGTTAAGTGCCATGATAAATATTCTGAGTACATATTGTCCACTGCGCTATCAAAAGATGCAAACAGCTTGACAGAGAGAGATGATAATTCTCATTGGCCACAAACTAATGCAGTTTCAGCTCTCTTGCAAGGCCTGAGCTCATCAAATGCTGCTTTGGAGACTGTCTCAATAGATCCAAATTGTCCCTTTCTTCTTTTCCTTTCTGCACAGATTGTTTGTTATCTGGGTGAGAATCACGTGCAGGTAGGAAAAGAATAACTTATCAGAAATGAGAAACTGCTTTGTGGATCCAGAGGCTCAACACTTCCCATATGTGCTCAGCTTCTGAGTCATTCTGGTTCACAGGAAATGGGCAAATCTCTTTTCACAGCAATTTTCAGAGCCATTTGAGGGTGTCTGGGAGGCTCAAAGCTGCTATGAGCACGCATGGGGAGGTCATCTGCAGAGAAGTAGAAATATGAGCTTTGGACGGGAATAAAGAAAGATAAAGAAGGAACAAGTTGTGTTGCCATTGCCACTTATCCCCTTCCTTTGGTTGGCAGATCATTTTCTTTTAATTATGGGTAAATAATATATTTCAACATTGCCAAGCATATTTATCAATATGTTGATATGCAAATCACCACGATTTCCCTTTTTCCAGGCACTGGCAAATGTACATAATCAATATTACTCAGGGACTACAAATAGTTTTCTCAAAAGACTATCTTCCCTTTTTAACAGACAGATTGTCAAACTACTAAACAGAAATGTTCAATGTTCCAGAAATAGCACTTGCTTGACTAATTGCAGGTTAACACTTTCTAGGCATCCATGATATTAGAAAGTTGCATTGCCTGTAGCATTTTCTTTTCCTTAAAGAGAAGCAGTAGATATTATAGAGCTCATTAAAAAAGTCACCTGCTTACTGCTTACATTACAGCATTTAGTAGCTACTTTTTCTTTCTTCATCCACATCTAGGATTTCTAGTAGTAAGCATATATCTTAGGAATAACGGGAATAATTTTTAATACTATTAATTTTTCTTTTTAAACAAAGCAGAAAGAAATTTGAGCAGGTTATAGATATAGATATACACTGAGTAGCCAGATTATTAGGACTGGCCAGATTATTATGACCACCCCATCAGTACAATTAAGTGAATTAGTTATGCAAATAATAATAAAACCTTGAGAGTATTTTTTTGGAAGTGTCAGTGAAGTATTGATGGGCCGGTCATAATAATACCAATCACTGTAGATATAGATTACCAATCACTGTAGATATAGATTAGATATAGATATAGATATAGATAGATATAGATATAGATGATATAGATATAGGCATAGATATAGATATACAGATAGATATAGAAATTAAAATAATTAAAATAAATTAGAAGAGTGATGGTTTACAAATATATACACGTATTTAGAATCCAGTAACTCATAAATAATGAAAGGAATATCCATTGGCTAGAGTACAGAACATTTAATGGTTTCTGCCTCTTTCTCAGATTGAATAACTACTCTTCTCAGAAATCCCTGTGCAGTTCTGATACTTTTCCCCATACTATGATACACCCTTCACTCTATTATTCAAAAACCTAGGTTATATAATTTGAGATGCCTCATCTCCCAGAGCTAAAACCTCTGGGGATGGTTGATCAATTCCAATACTTCTAACACATTTTGAAAAATATCTGCCCAGTACTAGTTTTATCTAAAACTCCAAGGGCTACAGGGGTTCTTCAGTACAAAGTATAGAGCTTGAAACGTGGAAAGCTTAATTTTAAAACCATTGGGAAATTTTATGATTCAAGGTCAAAGTCATATTACTGTGAACTAAAAGATTCTAAGGGAAATCTATTAATCATCAGAGAGTCTACATTTATGATACAGAATTCTTTAGTGCTTAAGAACATGAGTGCTACAATCATAAAGTCTGAGTTTAAGGTCATTCACTAGCCCTGTGACCTCAGGTAAGTTATATACTCTTTGTCTCAGATTCTGTAAAAATGGGTATAATAATTCACAAGGGGTTCTGAGGAGATTATGTTAAGTGATTAGGATAGTGTCATATCTACATGCTCAAAAACTGTCTAGAAAAAACAGCTCAATTGCTCCTTAACATTAGGGTAAACTTGAAAAAAATCACTAATCCTAAAATTTAAAAATGTTAATAAATTGGACTTAAACATTAAGAAACAACAATTTAAAGACGGCAGGTTCGATCTCTGCTCAGGGCATATACAAGAAGCAACCAATGAATGCATAAATAAGTGGAACAAGAAATTGACCTCTCTCTCTCTCAAATGAATTTTATAAAGTAATGCAATTATTTTAAAAGTAAAGAAAAAAATGCCTCAAAATTTACTTTGATGTCAGAGGTGCCAATATAGCTATGCAAACTGTGCAGTACCAATACTTAGATATCACCATTCATATAGACTGCAGGGTGTATGGAATTTCAAGATTTTTAAATACTAAATGTATTGGGGTGACATCTATATATATAAAGAGGTAATATGCAAATTAGCCGGGACACCGTAACAGTCACGACCGGCTCAGGAAAAGGCTGTACTCACAGATGGGCAGGAGGGGACTGTATCTGCAGTGAGGCAAGCCACAGATGGCACAGGCCCGGAGACAGGGGGGCCTGCACCGGAGTGGAGACACAACACACAGGGGGCCTGCCCCCAGTCCCAGTGGTGGCAGCACGGCTGGGGCTGGGGGTGGGCCCAGAGCGGAGATACAATACACAGGGGGGCCCGCCCCCACCCCCTGCCAGCCAGGGCGCACCAGCAGTCCCACCTCTGTGTGTCAGCTGCAGAGGAAACACCTTTTCTGACCACTCATTGGCTAAGCTCCCTCTATGCCACTCACAGCGTTCTTGGTAACTTGGGTAATAAGAATCCAAGAAGGTGATCTAGGGTTTTTCCACCTCACTCCTGGAGGAAACAACAAAGGTCCACTGTTGGAGGGGCTAAGAAATGTCATATCCTGCCCTAGCCGGTTTGGCTCAGTGGATAGAGCCTCAGACTGTGGACCGCAGAGTCCGGGTTTGATTCTGGTCAAGGACATGTACCTAGGTTGCAGGCTCCTCCCTGGCCGGGGCCCAGCTCAGGGCTCATGCAGGAGGCAACCAATTGAAGTGTGCCTCTCACATTGATGTTTCACTCTGTCTTTCCCTCTCTCTTCCACACTCTCTAAAAATCAATGGAAAAATATCCTCAGGTGAGGATAAAAGAAAGAAAGAAATATCATATCCTATGAAAGAGACATCTTGAAAATGCCTAAAGAAAGTTGTCATTTTTTCATTGTGAAGGGACTGGAGTCCATGTTGATGAAAACACCTTAGTGGCTGCAGTGACTGGCAGTGGCAGTAGCAGCGGGGTGATGGGGGTGGCACCTTCCCCTCATCAGCCCGGTTGCCTCCCACAGAGGGAGGCCAGACTGCGGCTTAGGCCCACTCTCCGTGGGGTGCGGGCCTAAGACATCAGTAGGACATCCCCTAAGGGCTCCTGGACTGTGAGAGGGGGTAGGCTGGGCTGGAGGGACCCCCCAGTGCACGAATTTCATGCACTGGGCCTCTAATTGGTTAATAAAATTATATAAGTTTCAGTGTACGATTTTATAATATATTTCCACATCAAGATGATTCTCTTTCTAGCTATCCTTTGTCATAAAGTTTCCAGAGAATGGGCTCAAGAAAATAAGTTATTAATTCAAGAAAGAAAGACAACCTAGGATGTAGGAAACAGTGGCTCCAACCTGAAGGAGAAGAAAAGAAATACCCAGGATTGAGATTAAGGAGAAGTTTTAAGAAAAACAAGTCCATAATGGACAAGAAAATAAAAGTCTGAAAGGTTTTGATTCTACAAAGGAAAGCACTGAATTTATTGATTCCCAGATGTGTTTTATCATTTTGTGACAAGTTTTATAAATACAGAGGAGACTATGGTAATAAATTAGTAATATGGACTTTGAAGACTAAGAAAATGAATAATTGAAGCAATTACTAACTTTGGAGAAAATAAAAAAGGTTACAAAGAAAAAAGTACACAGTGGTTTTACTTTCAAGAAAATTGATGTCATAATCAAAATTTAATTCTGAATATTAATTAACCCAAAGTAATATATTAGGAAAGAGAGGAAAAGAGAAGCATGTATATGTGAATGCTAAAGCCTCTTGCCCATAGTAGGAAATCAAGTGATAATATCTAAAATTGAAAGCCAAAAATGTATTATTTATAAGTATGCTATTTGAGAATATAAAAATAAATAGAAGAAAGGGCTAACATACTAGTCTGACTGGCTTTGAGAAGTGGAAATCAGTAGTGTGTAGGAGTGAAAAATTTATTTGTACATATATTGCTCTGATACATAAGTTTAAAATAAATCATAAAATGTACATATCACTATCTAATTATTTTCAAGTAGCAAGTTTAATCATTTTGTTGGTATGATTCTTCCTACTTGCAAAAGCTATAAATAAAATGTTTAAATAAATGTTTCTTTTTATTATAATACTAGAGGCCCGGTGCATGAAATCTGTTCACTCAGGGAGGTCCCTCAGCCCGACCTGCGTCTTTTCGCAGGAGAGCGGGCCTAAGCCGGCAGTCGGACATCCTTAGCGCTGCTGTGGAGGCAGGAGAAGCTCCCAGCGGTGAGCCTGGCTTCTGTGGGAGCACACTGCCCACCAAGGGGTAGCTCCTGCATTGAGTGTCTGCCCCCTGGTGATCAGTGCATGTCATAATGACCAGTTGTCCACTGTTTAGTCGATTTGCATATTAGCCTTTTATTATATAGGATATTGACTTATTATATTAGTTTCAGGTGTACAAGATAATAATTCAATGTCTGTATATATTGAGAAATTATCACCAAAATATTTTGTTAACATCTATCACCATATCAAGTTCATTTTTTTAATGTTTAAATAAAAAACAAAACACTTTTTAACACATGAGTCAGTTTTAAACCCATTAAAGTTAAGGGTCAAATATTTTATTTTATTTTTAAAAATATGTTTTTATATTTTTTTTAAGAGAAAGAAGGGAGAGGGAGAGAGAAACATTGCTGTGAGAAACTGATTATCTGCCTCCCACTTGAACCCCAACCAGGAATCGAACCGGCAACTTTTTGGTGGACTGAATGACACCCAACCAACAGAGCCACACCGGCCAGGGTGGTCAAATATTTTAGATAGAAACTACCATTTGAATAAAGTGTAAACATGAGCTTTTGACTGTGATTTGGTACAACTGGCATTAGAGCAGGACTAGTGTGCACCTCCAGAGAAACTATCAACGCTGTATTCTCATAAAAACACTTTGAAAGCATTTCCTCTATCACCCTGTCTATATGCTTGTATCCATCTATATTAGTTACCTTTTGCTGCCTAACAAACCAGTCCCAAAACTTAGTGGCTTAACATAACAATACATTCATGCTGCCCACAATTCATGGTCAGCACTTTAGTCTGAGCTCAGCCGGGAAATCATTTTACTGGTCTCGCCTGGGGTCACTCATGTGGCCACGGTCATCCTCCAACTCACCTGGGCTTGTATGGACCAGGTTGGCCTGTCAACAGTCCCTATGGAGTTGCTGGCTATCTTCTGGACCCCTTTTGCAGCATGGTCTAGCTCAGGATTTTTCTCACGGTAGATTCAGTGTTTCAAGAGCATTAAAACGGAAGCGAAAAGCTTTCTGAGGCTTAGGCTCAGAACTACTACAAAATCACTTTCACCACATTCTATTGAGCAAAGCAAGGGGCAAGGCCAGCCCACACTCAAGGGCAGAAAGACAGGTCTCCATCTCTTGAAAGAAGAAGTTGAAACATTTTGTGGTCATCTTTAAACCTTTCCATATCACAACATTGACTCTCATCTTAACCAGTTTGCAAGTGAATTTAAAGTGACCTCATCATCATGATTTTATCTGGAAGTCTGACACCAGTTTACACTCAGCTCTTCAGGCCTCCTGTGCCCCTCTCCACCCACACAGATGTACCGGAGCCTTAGGGCATGGCATCCTTTTTAACGTTGTATATATTGTTTTCTTCATAATATAGCAAGTTTTGTTAGGGATAAAACTCATGTGACATTCACTCTCCTATCTTGTAAGTAATTTACGAAGTACAAGGTACAAAAACAATAGGGAGTATACATTTCCAATTAATTTCCTCTAACACCATTAATGAAATGAAAATAGGGTCAGAGAAAACATAGCAACAGTACAAAGAGATTGAGTTTGAAATTTTCTAAATAGATACATTAGGCGATGTTGAGTAATAAAAACAGTGATTTAAAAATCAGTCAAGGAAAACAACAAAATGTCAAATGTTAGCTAATTATAGAACATAAAATCAGTTTGGTGCTTACAACTGTTAAGTGGGAAAAAAATCCAGCTAGGTTTTGGCTTTTAATTATTATAAAGTCATCATTTTTATTAGATTTTATTTGTCTTAGCAACAATTGGAAAACAGCTGGCTGTTGGCAGGAAAAAAAAAAAAAAACCTCTAACATCCCAGAACTGTTCAAAAAAATAACAAAAAAAAAAACAAAAAAAAGTATTGCTGGATTTGATTCCACTTTTGTGTAAAAAATGTATTTTTATTCTCATTAAGTAACTCTGACCAGATGAATCATAGACTGAGATCCAGAGAATAAAATTAAGATATTAAAGAACAGCAAATTTAAACCAAAGGTTTTATTGGATAATGTGTGAACAGGAAATAGAATTAAAAGAAGCCCTTTACCAGGAGCTAAAATATTGAATTATTTAGAGTAGTGCAAAGGGACAAGGACCAATGGAATGAAACCAGAAAAATGACAATTTTGTCCATCAGAGAAATGTTCCTAACATCAGGGATATGATGAAATCGCCTCCCAGGAGACCTGCTTCATCTAACATAGAACATTTTAATCTTAAAAGCCAAAATCTCATCTGACCCTGTAGCATCCCAGCCTCCCTTACCTATGAATCACTATGGCAGAATGAATTATGTTCTCAAGCCATAAAGACACTTACATTTATTGAGTTATTTTCTCTGTCACAAATAAATTCTTCCAATAGCCTACATCATAATACCCACAACCATCACCAACAACAATGAACACCAGCCTTATCAAAATTGTTACCATTATCGGTAGACCCCCTGACTTACCAGTGAGCATGTGGGAACTCTCTTATGAGTTATTGCAATGCTGTACACCTTCCTGTATCAATAATTCAGTCTTTTAAGATGGGTCACAACAATGTAAGTTTCATACCTACAGACAAAAGCAAACACACAAACAAAATCACATTCAGTGGTGCAGGCCTCTGTGACATTTATAAAATTGTATCATTTCCTCTAAAAAAGAAGAGAGAAATCACAGGCCCATGATTTCTCATTGGAAACTCTTGGTGCCAGATTTGTGTAGACATTCAGAATTTCGGAGAGTTGAGGAAAGTAATACCTTTCCATGGGCCAGTAATGAAAATATTAACATATATACAGTGAAACATCTGGCTGTTTCCACTAAGTGAAAATGACCTCAGGTGTTACAACCAGATTAATTCATGAAGCTAGGTTTTGCCATTAAGGAGTTTTTTGGGGGGGAAAAAATCCAGTTTTGGTATTTGAGAACCACAGGTAGGTTGTGGACCCACCTTTTCTATGTTTAGTCTTTAAACAAATTTGAATACCAAGGGAATAGAAATGTTCCCATACGTCTGGACACAGTGCTTGTAATTACATTTGCATACTCAACATTATAATAAAATATTTTCCATTTTGCACTTGGGCCAAAAATGATTGTAATTTAACAAAGAAAAACAAATGACTGAATGAATAAGTCAACGTGATGAAGCATCTTGCAATATTTCCAATGTGCTCAATAAAAAGTAAAATGTTTTAAAAGTTGATATCCAATGAATAGGTCACATATTTTATTTGGAAAAATTGTATTGGATTTTTAATTTTCTTGACAACTTGCATTTCTTAGTTACATGCAATCAACAAGAGATTTTTAATTTTCTTTTAAAGATCTGGAGATAGCTGTCTGTCTTTATAAGCTATTCAGAAATCAACTTGGGGTTAAGATAACAACTCATTCACAAAAGTAAATTGAAGTAAATATGGAAATTGCATAAATGATATTTGCTAATGACCTTTTGACAGGGCCTAGTCATAAAAGCAAAACTGCAGGCAAAACTGTTCAAAAGTAGAATGTCAATTTTTATTATGCAAAAATACTGACCAACTCATTAAGAAAACTGGTTGCATTAAAACTCAGTTAATAAATTTAAAATGCAAAGAAGAGAAATGATCCTATTTTAGACAAGGTTTTAGATGTATGCTTCCATATTAAAAAGAAAATACCATAAACATTTCTTTTTCTAGAAATGTATGAGTCTATTTCTAATTCTCTCCCATATTATAGATAGGAGCTAAAGTACAATCATTAGATTCTTGAGAACCAAAGCTGAATAATCTCAGCAGGGCTTAGTGACCAGATATATTATGAATTTTTTTGTATTATTACTTACTGATGCTGAGCTCAACAAGTTTTAAGTTTTCTTAAAAGTATTAAAGACACCCTGAAATCGGTTTGGCTCAATGGATAGAGCATCAGCCTGCGAACTGAAAGGTCCCAGGTTCGATTCCGGTCAAGGCCATGTACCTGGGTTGCAGGCACATCCTCAGTAGGAGATGTGCAGGAGGCAGCTGAACGATGTTTCTCTCTCATCGATGTTTCTAACTCTCTATCTCTCTCCCTTCCTTTCTGTAAAAAAATCAATAAAATATATTTATAAAAAAAATAAAAAAAAATTTTAAAAAAAGTATTAAAGACACACTCTCATTACTCTTATTTACCATTATGTAGCCGGGATCTTTGTATTTTTCTTTAATCCTTCCAAATCAGATGAACAAATACTTATTAGATTATTTTGCTAGTATAAGTATATACACCAAAAAAGAAATCTAAGTGGTAGGAGTTTTAAGGTTTTATGGAGGTGTGAGGTCTGGTCAATGCAAGCAGACCTTTAAATAGACGTGTGCTTCAAGTCTTCTAGGTTTGATTTTTCAGATATATTTTAAAGAAAACACATATGACCCATATTTTACAAAAAAATTATACTCTGGTTGCTATTAGAAAATCAATCTGAGAAATTATTAATTCTATTTATGAATCTTGTGTATTCCATATTGAGTGTGACTGCATATTTTTTCAGCAAATGTACTGATACAAATAATATCCATCTCTTCCTCAAAACCAACATGTGTGGGGGTCACGGTCAGTCACTTTCTTGATAAGGAAAGTGGAAGTAACATCTGGAGAGGAAAATACTACAGAACAGCACTAATATTTTAATGGAAAAATCTATGTTATCATCACAGCATGGCTTTGAGTTAACTTATTCTTCACACTTTACATATGAAAATGCTACATCTATAGACTATAGATTTAAAGGTAAACTAGCAAGCCCCAAGAGGCATAGTGAATAAAGAGCATAACCATACATTTTCCATCTTTCTGTGCTGCCCATGGAAAATGCCTATAACAAAAATAAGCTAAGAAATTTACACATTAGAAGATAAATATGTTACCATTCTATTGAAAAAGAGATTTTGATTGTTTTGAATCATCTGTACTGTTTTTTATTCACTTACATAATTGAAACTTAATTCTTTGTAATCTTTCTTTTTTTGGTTTTATTATTTTTTCTTTAAAAAAGTATAACAATACCTAGTTTTGGTTTGTTTGTTTTAAATATTTATTGCTGAAAATATTATAGATGTCTCCCCCCGATTTACCCCTTCTAGCCCACACCCACCCTGGCCCCAGGCCTTCACCACACTACTGTCTGTGTCCATGGGTTATGCCTATATGCATGCACATTACTTGGTTAATCTCTTCCCACCCACTCCTGCATACCTCTGAGAATCTACAATCTGTTCCAAGCTTATACGTCTCTGGATCTATCTTGTTCATCAGTTTATTTTGTTCTTTATATTCCACATATGAGTGAGATCAAGAGAGAATCTTTGTAAATTTTCTTTAAAAAAAAAAAACTTTCTCTATTCCAGTTGCATTGATTCTGCACAGATTAAGCTAAAGCCACGAAGTAGAAGCTCTCTTAGGCATGAGAATTCAAAATCATTACGTAGGAAAGCTTAATACTGACACTCACCCAATTAACTGTGTGGATATGCATTTCTTTGGGATTCTGCTTATAATTCCCCCTTTATTTGGAAATTTTATCCATCTATTTGAGTTTTCAAGGATACACATGGCTCATGGATTAGGGTTGATTAAAAAGCACTAAACACATGTTTACACATACTTGTTATGGGTCAAACTGTGTTCTCCAAAAATTTATGTGTTGAAGTCCTCACCCCTTCAGTACCTCAGAAAGTGACGTTATTTAGAAATAGGGTTGATGCAGATGTAATTAGTTAAGGTGAAGTCATCCTGTAGTAGGGTGGACCATTAACCCAACATTACTGGTGTCCTTACAAAGAGGAGAAATTTGACACAGATATACTAGAGTACACAGGGAAAAGACTATCTAAATAAGAAGACTAAGATATTAGTGACTCATCTACAAGCCAAAGAATGCCAAAGATGCCAGCAAACCACCAGAAGCTGGAAGACAGCTTGGAATACATTCTCAATCACAGCCCTCACAAGGAACTAACCTTTTCACCACTTTGACCTTTAACCTCTAGCCTCCAGAACAATCATATATATATGATTATTATAAGCGACCATTATAATGCAGGAACTGCCCCCTGGTGGTCACTGCATTCTTACAGCCAACCTCCCGAGGTCTTTTCCCCAGGCCGGCCGGCCCCGCCCTGATCAGGACTGGGCTAGACTGCCTGATCCACCCTGATCACCAGCCAGGCAGAGGGACCCCACCTGTGCACAAATTTGTACACCGGCCCTCTTGCAACAATAAGTTTCTATTGTGTAAGCCACCAAGTTTGTGATATTTTGTTATGGTAGCCCTAAAAAATTAGTGTAATATCCAAATAGTTATTTTCTTACAAATTCACAAACTAATCAATATACAATTAATCCCTTTAAATCATAGATACACATCCTAAAATACCCTATAAATAAAATATCCTCAGTTTGACACTATGTAAAAACTTGGTAATGAGCTAGACGTTCTCATACAGGAAAAGGTCACTGTTGTTAGGCACGGTTTTCTCTTCCCTATCACCCTGACCAAGAAATAAACACTACCAGTAGATGATGGAATGACAGCATGAAGATGTTTTGTGGATTTTCCTTATACCCCATGCTGCATTGTGTCTCTCAGCAGTCCAGCGACAACCTCATTACCTGGCTCCTTCCCTTTACACAGGGGAAATGAGTAAAAATAATTCCTGTCTTGTGTTCAAAATAATGACCCTAATATTTAGGGGTTATCTTGACCATGCCCCCGTCTTAGATAAATTCACCTATGACTTATCCTGGGTTTATCTCAGGAGAAGAAAAGTCTCTATAACATTTAGAGCTATCTGAAAATGAATCTTGCTTCCTGGAAAAAAAACCCGAAAAACTTTTGCAGCAAAGAGATGTTGTACAAGAACTCAAAGCTGCCAGGGCAATTCGGATTAGCTGACAATAAACTTTTCCTCCAAGTTTAAGTTTTATAGTCATATAAAGCAAATTTAAATAGTACTGTATATTTTGTAGTAGGAGGAATTTGTCATGTTGTTAGATGGAAGCTTCCTGTGAAAGCATGCCCACTCTCAGTCTCCTGCTTTGTTTAATGCACAATGGGCACTTAATCAATGTTTACTACTACTAATAGTAATAACATTAAAAACATAATCAACAAGCCAAGCCTCAGTTTCTGCCTAGCTTATCTCTTACTGAAAATAATAAAAATTTTATTCTTGGCTAAATATCTCTGGGAGAAAGGATATTTGGATCATAAACATGAGGGATAGTCTAGGAAACCACAGAGGTATAATGAAACTATACCACAAAAGAAGAGCTATTAAGGTAATGGTCGTTAAACTGTATATTTCCATAAAATAAATATAACCAATTAGATGGCCAAAGCCAACTGGAAACAGAAGCGCAATGCTTATTTTATTTGAAAATTCAGAATACAACTCTTAGATATTATGTTATTCAGTTTGGGAGGTAAAGAACCTCATATATAGATATAAAATAATATTTAACAATGAATCTATCAATATATATTATAATTTTGTGTTGTGGTGAAACACACACACACACACACACACACACACACACACACACACACACACACACCAAACATAAGATCTATCCCTTTAATGAATTTTTAAGTGTGCAGACCAGTATTGTTAACCGGCAGTATTGTCAACTGTAAGCACAATGTTGTAGATCAGATCTGTAGAACTTTTTTACCTTACATAACTGAGATTTTATTCCCACTGAATAACAAGTACTAATTTCTCCACACACACACGCCCCCTCCCCCAATGCCCATCAAACACCATTCTACTCCCTAGTCCTATGAGTTTGACTATTTCAGATGCCTCATACAAGTGAAACCAAGCCATATTTTTCTTTTTGCATCCGGCTTACTTCACTTAGTATTATGTCCTCATGGTTCATCCATTTTGTTATATATAATAGGACTTATTTCTTTATTAAGGCTGAATAATATTCTATTGTATGTAGATAACACATTTTCTTTAATCATTTATCTATTGATGGACATTTAGATTGTTTCTAAATCTTAGCTCTAAACCTTGGATTTACCTCCAAAAATTAAAAATGGAACTGCCATTTGACCCAGTTATTTCTGGGAATATAGCCAAAAAATCCAGAAATAGTAAATTGAAAGAATATATGCACCCCTATGTTTATTGCAGCATTATTTGCAATAGCCAAGATTTGGAAGCAGCCCAACTGCCCATCAGCAGATGAGTGGATAAAAAAGTGATGTACATTTACACAATGAAATACTATTCAGCCATAAAAAAGATAGAAATCTTACCCTTTGTGATGGCATGGATGGAACTGGAGAGCATTATGCTAAGTGAAATAAACCAGTCAGAGAAAGACAAGTACCATATGATTTCACTTATATGTGGAATCTAATAAAAAGATAAACTAGCAAACTAAAGAAAACAGACTTACAGATACAGAGAACAAACTGACAGCTGTCAGAGGGGAGGGAGT